>NC_139043.1:115479033-115481533 GCF_965140915.1 Aythya marila | reverse complement strand
TGATTGGTTACAGGTTATTGGCTTCAATAGTTATATTCAGCAGAGATTATTGTGCTTCTGCCTCCTATAATCCAAACACACAATGTAATCTTAACAGATGCAATTTTAATCTGTATTGCACTATGATAATAAAATGGGGCACCATAAGGCTTTTTACCAATAAAGGGTTTGGTGTTAATTCAATAATGTTAAGAATGACCAACTAGTATTAAAAAACAGCAAATAATTAAACCTAATGTGCAAATGAAGGAAGGAGAACGTTGCCATTCTTGCAATGCTAGGGTTTTGATGGCATTACTGCCAAGCTGTTACACCTCAACTTATAAAAAACTAATTCTAGTCATCAATATCATACAGCTAACATTTTTTCTGAGTACTGCACAGTAGCAATTGAAACCTACATTATGTTTTACATTCCATCATAGATGCTGCTGTATCCTACAGTTTAAAAAGAATGACAATTTAAAATATACATATATTATTAATATGAAGCAGCAAAAAATGCTGACATATATGGAAAAATGAAAGGCCAGGTGAAAAACTTATGAAGGCTCCATATTTCTACTATAAACAGAGCATGTACAAATTGCACTACATTTCCTAACCTTGGCTCCCACAGCATAGCTAGTGGCGGTACCCCAGTACTCCCTTCTTTTCCAAAAATGTGTCCAACTCCCTCTGCTTATTTCCACTGCTGACTTTGGCAGAATGCTCCATATTCCATCCACCCTTTTTTATGAAAAAATATTCCCTCTTAAACTGTTTGTCTGCTGTAGTCCAGTCATGAACCCTTTGTTTTCAAATTAGTTGCTACTTCAAAAAGCTGACTGGCATCAAACTGATTTCCTTTTAGGAATATAATCCATCTCTTTTAAATCCCCACTCAGACGTTTTTTCCATAAGCTAAATAGGTCTCATTTTTCTGTCTTCACGTTGTATTTTTATTTAAGAATGAAAAAAAATGTTTTTACCAAATATCCCTTTGAAACTTTTTTTTTTTTTTTTTCATTCAGTGCTCCACTATCCTTTACCCCACTTTTTACGCTCACAGGTGATGTTTTTTAACACAGTTACAAGCCGTTTTTTACCAACTGGACTCTGGAAGTGGGACTCCTTGTGCTCAATGAGTGCTGCCATGTGAGGTTCTCCCACTTTGGGCCTTAGTCTTACAAGTTTTTACATGTGCTGCTAAACTCCCATGCCTATCTGTGTCGTTGTAGAAACAGAAGTTTTCAGCAGTTTCAAGGCACATGGTTTTGGGCCAAATTATTTTATGTTTCTGCTGCACTGAAGAAGCCAGTGGGTGAGATACACAAGATAGCAGAAAAGAACTAAGGCCCTGTGAAACACTGCTGCTCTATCCTACTTGCTGGATGTGTTTGTTACAGGCAACTGGGGCAAAAAGAAGTTAAGATGCAGACCGAAACACTATTGATTTTTTTATTTTTTTTCCCTGGGATAAAATTCTTGGAAAATGGAAGTGAATGGAGATGATGAACATAACCAAGGAAGAGTGGAAAAGACATGAAGGAGAGAAAAAAAGGAGTAAGGAATGAAGAGTAAATTGTGTAGATTGGGTGCAAGACTGACCTTTTTTTCATCTCATGTAAGCTAGTTTGCATCTTCTGAGTTCTCTGTTGCGTTCTGTACCCCAGACAATCTTTAAACTATTTCAATAACTCCCTCCTTACCATAAATTTACCATTTGTAGATGAACCTGTTGTAGGATACTGTTAGAAAAAGAGCCCTGAAAATCAGACAGAATATGTTTGTTTCACTTTTGACATTTATAAGGAACAGACATCACTTAAGACTTTAAACAACATTATTTTGCTGAGATTCGCCTGCACATCCCAAAATATTCCATTGCTGTATCTTGTGGAGGCAACTTCACCCCTGTGTAAAGCATTACCTTTAAAAACCTCCTGAGTAAATTTAAGCTAAACTGGGAGAAGCCCATCCAGACTCTGATCTTTCTAGAAGGAATCTCCCCAAACCCTTTAGCGAGCGGTAAAAATAAATAAATAAATAAATAAATGCATTCTAATGTATATTGTGTTTTAGCATCAATGAGTCTTTGTGACAGACACTCAACCTCCAAGATCAGCACAGGCTGCTAGGCTCAGCAAATTATATTCTGGCCTTTCACCCTCTGCCCACTCTGGTCAGGTAGCAAATGAGATCTAAACCGAAGGCATCTGTAGGTCTCCACTAGTTCTCCAGGGACTGAAAATTCATATAACAAAATCATTACACATTATATCACTCCATTTTGCATGAACATTAGTCTCTACTCATAAGAGGACCCTGGACTCAGCTAATATAAATAATGAACTGCCTCTTATTTTGTGAAGGGAGTAAGAGGGGAGGGCAGAACCGTCTTCTCTGACAATAGTCAAGGCAACCATTTGTAGCACAGTACAAACAGGCTCACAATGAATGCTACTACTTGTACCTCCGACGAGTTAGTCAGTGTTAGTCCCCTTAACTAGACAATCAC
>NC_139043.1:115391533-115474033 GCF_965140915.1 Aythya marila | reverse complement strand
ATTTCCCTGTTGTTTAAAAAATTGAGATAGTTTTAGGATTTCAAATATTCATAGAAAAAGCCCTGTGTTTGAAATACAATCCAGGAGAAATTAAAAATTATGCTAGTATTTTCTGGGTCTAGTTGAAAAGCAGATGCTGCCTCCATGCTCATTCCCCATCTTTCACAGTACTTTAACATGAATTTTGACAAATAGATAAAAACAATGGAAAAAAAAAAAAAAGTGAAAGAAGGACAAAATAAATCTTTAATTTCTTAATACAAATGTTGGACCTAATCCTTTTTTCATTTGCTTTGTCATAAGCATTTACTTTGTAGCTCACTGAAGACAGCATAGCTGTGTTGGTGTAGGTGGGATAAGAATCAATCCCATCACTTTCCTTTTTGATTAAAAGGAGGAACCGTTAAAACTGGATAATGGTTTCATTTGTAATACCCTCAGCAAACGCAGATTGTTTGGTCTTTTCAACAATGTTATTATGCTGCACAAAGATGACCCTTTTTGTGATTTAAGATGTAGCTAGAGGAATCCAAGTACAGCCAAATCGATGGAGGCAATCTTGCTCTATTTCCAGATTTCCAGCATTTCTTCATTATATGTAATAGAACATTTTAGCATAATAATTCAGAGGTCCAGAGATACAGAAGGCAGAGAAATAATGTTGAAAAGTAATTCTTCACATTTGGCTTTCACTACATCAAGTGCAAACGGTGAACTTAAACATGAAAATACAATTTGCTCCTTCTAAAGTCTACATCCTTATCTCTGGCAAAGAACACACATTCATTTCCAGTGCCTCGAGGTAAAGACTAAGGCATCTATCACAAGCACAGTGAATATCTGAAGGATTTGGAAGCAATCTTTTCATAATGTTTCTTTGGAAGGGAAGCAGGGTTATGAGTTACTCAAAATTCATAGAGATTATTAAGTTTACATCCACACAGCAGATATGGTACCATATTATTTCCCATCAACAGTGTTCTCACCTGCTGAGAATCTCTCTCTGGTTCAAGACAGCCATTCATTATGAGGCATTAGCACTCTACTGCACAAACCAAAGTCATGCCCCGTCAATGAACTGGGCAAGACCATAATACCCGCACTCTGCTCACAAGGGCTATGTTTACTTACTGTTCAAGACCTTCATTTTAGTGATTTAATAGGCAGGTAATTTCTTACTTCAGCAGATTTTTCTGTATTTTAGGTCAGGTATTTCTGGAGAAATGTTTGGGCATTTAAAAGATTTACAGGGCTTCCCAAAGCTCTCCCATACCACTGGAGTATGCAATGGCAGCAGGGACTCCTTCTGACAAGAAAAGCTGATCAGCTGCAAGCTTTCCTATTGATGAATCCAACTCTTCACCCGGTCTAAACTAAGCCTGTGGGTTTTGTGTTTTTCTTCTTAGCCTTCTTTGAGGCCTGCAGAAAGTTATGAAATAGATTTTTCTAGTCCTCCCAGGAGCAAGGCCAGGTTCACATCTTGACCTCAGAAACAAAGCAGCCCACGAAAGCCAGCCTTCTCAGACTAACACAAAGCAAACTACAATATGCAACATAAGGCAATATTAAGAGTGAGAAATGACAAGCTATGTATCAGTATTGGGGAGGAGAAATAATAAAACCTCGCCATATTAAAAATCCCAGCAACAACAGTACTGAACAACATAATTTTGGCTTTGCTGCAGTCTTCATTAGCAAGGGTGGAAGCATGATATTCATCTGAAAATAGTGCTTATTTGGAAGGAAGATTTCGATTGCAAGTCAACAAAAAAGAAATTCTTTATTGTAGAACATTATTTATTTTAAGACCTTATGGTCATCCTATTCTGTAATCGTTCTAGCATGTCTATGGGTACGGCAATGTGCAGCCACACACAGACTCTCACAACAAGCCATACTACAGAAATACAAAAGAGCCCTTACAGGACTGAATCTCCTCTCAACAACATTCATGCAAATCAGCTAAGTCAACTCAGGGACATTGATGTGAAACTCTAGAGAGGAAAGAATCGGCCTCTGATGCTTTGAACAAGCTATCCAGGTATATTTTATGTGCAGACTGTTTAACTGTGGGTTCTGTAACATAAAGGAAAACAGGCGTAAAAATGATAAACCCTACTTTTCATGGTGAAACAGCATTAAGGATACAAAATATAGTCCTACCCTGAATACATGAATATTGAACTCAGGTGGAAGTAGCTCGCAAAAGCATCAACAGTTTGACACAAGTAAATAGCCAGGTCCTTATCAAAGACCACAGGATCTGAATGGCTAATTCCCATTAACATGAGTGGCAGTGGTGTTTGTGCAAATCCCATGTATGCTGATGGAAGTACAGACCCTGAAATCTCCATGACCTTGATGTGCAATATTTATGTCTACACCTTTAGCCTCTTGCACATAATGAGATGCAATCTTTTAGCTTTATGCACTTCACCAGGCATTCAATTAGAAAAAGCAAATTTTTTGGGGGGGAGGAAGAATTCTAAGCTATTTAGACAGAAGGTAGTGAATCAAAAATTGCAAAACTTCAGCTTTCAAAAATAGCCTAAGTGACCTCTTACAATACTCTGACCACTCCATCACAAGCAGGAGGCAACCCCTGTGAAGAGCGAATTCTGGCAAAGTTCTCTCTTCACAGATGATGCACAGCTTAAGCTATAATGAGTTTTTGGGTTACAAATGCTGAACGCATTAATATTCCTTGATGATAATTATCACAGTATAAGCACCTTTCCCAATGTGAGTAGCATAAAGCAACTGAAGCAGCATTTTTACTACATTTGAAACAAGCTGGAAAATGGGATTTTCTACTCTCATAACCTGAGGTCAACATACATCAAGCTATGCATATTAAATACGTCTACCCTATACAACTATATAGACCTTTCCATATATTCAGACACATGCATTCAATTAACACCCTAATTTTCTGAATACTTATACAAATATGCTATACATATGAACATGACTTCTCATGCAAAACAAATCCAATATTAAACCCAAATAATTAATAAACAGGCTACACTGGTATTTCTTCAGAAATGACTTATTTTTCTACAATACTTAGAAAATGCAGGTGATACCTGCTGATACAAATTGAAAATAAAAAAAAAAATAAATAAAAAATATACATTTACCCAGACTGAAAATGAAATTTGTAGAAGAATGCTGCCTTCCACCTTCACAGGTTGAAGTACCAACAACACTCAGTGTGACTTATACCTACATATAGCATTTTTATTTTATATTTTTTTAAGAGCAGCTGAAAAAAAAAACAGTTCTTCAGTGAGCCCAAATTCTTGCAGACAGCTCGCACAGCAAGTAATGAGTAGGGGCACCAGAGACATCCCCAAGAAACAGCAGAGCAGGAGCCTTAAGCCAGGCAGCCGAGCACCTGCAAAGCTGTTCCTTACCTGTCACCGCAGCCAGAAGACTGCAGAACCTTTGTGCTGCCTCTGCATGGGGCAATAATGTACTCATTCAGGCAGCAGCAGCAAATGGATTGATTTCACAGTCAGACAGGTTCACCCAACCTTTGGAGTCTACTCTTAAATCTGAATGGGGGAAAGAGGGGTGCACATCACGCATAGCACCTAAAATCTGCAAGCCACCCCCCAAAACCAAGAGAATACCCATCTCCCCACACACCAAACCCAAATTCCTTCCAAAGATAACACGAGGTACACTTATTTAAACAGTATAAACAGGCTCGGTTGTATTTTAAGTGCAGGACATTTAATTATTATACAAGTACTTACTGAGGATTAATTAGCATACAACAAGGATCTGAAACATGCAGGCATTTGTCAAAGAAGACAGGGTTTCTAATGATTTATTATTGTTTGATTAACAACATCATGCAGCAACTATGTTATTAAATCTCTGTTTTGCATACCACAGAACCTAAAAGCATTACCTAGTGATGTACTGTCAGTCTCAGAAGAGGGTAACAACTTGATCTCTGCTTTTCTATCACCCCCATCTCAGAAAATGTTCATTGTTACAAATGATGCACTGGTAAGGAGCCTTTAAAAATATCACACTGTGAGTTGCAGGGTTTTTACCAAACACTATAATACCGTTTTAATATTCTGTGCAAATAAACTCACTGCCTTCTTCTAGCAGTGACAAAATGGGAGTCAGTTTGAACCCTTAATCCGAAAAATGGGAATCAATTCTGGTGTTCTGTGGGTGTGAAATCTGCTGAATGTATTTATGCCCTGTTGTCCTGCACTTCATTTAGGAAATACGCCATGTTACAACCATTTCAAGAACTAAAGCACAATTTTGACTTATGATATGCTGCAAAATGCCTCAAAATCCCATTTGAATATATGGCAAGGTTCTGAGGGAACCTTTCCTAAATATTTAACAGCACTATTGGCTTATTAAATGCTGTAATGTGAAAGCCATGAATGGGTGATATAAAGTGCATGACTTTTTTTTTCACTTAACATTGGTGCTCACTTTGAACACTGTACAAACCCATTCATCAGAAGAACTGATGCATCCTAAAAAGTATTTTTTCTTAACAGGTAAACGTAGCACTGGCATCTTGCTATTATAAAAATGACTGAAACCCTCCTTGGTTAATTCTGTAAGATCTGTTCCCCTTCAGTTAGAAACCCCTTTTCATCCTCCCTACTAAAAAATCTGAAAAGACCATGTCTGAAAATTAAAAGTGATGTAGTGAAATCAGGCGGGCACAAGATATATCGCTTATATGAAAGTCAAACCTAGGGGAAAAAAAGAGTCAGATACAGAACACGCAGCTTCAGTTCATCATACATAGAAACTGCATGGCTGACCATCTTACAGGTAGCAAATTGAATACATTTTTGTGCATGTCAAAATGCACTTGACAACTAGATAATATAGTGACGGTCATATTCAAAATACAGATGTAGGACTGAACATATTCTATAAAAATAAACACTTCCATTAAAATGAAATCGAAGTAACTTTGTTCTCGGCAACAGATGTATTTCAGTATGAATCACTGAAAACAAATTTAAATCCACAATGAAATATATTAATGTAAGCTAACAAAAAAATCTCTTGGCATGGAATTGCCTGCAGAGTGTGCATTTATTCTGTAAACACTGTAACAATGATTATCTGTCCTTCCAGCTCTCAGTGGAGTCTCCTGCTTTTGAAAATGTCTTGTGGTGACTTACTAAATTCAGGCTATTTCAATTAGTATTACTGCACATTAAAAATTAATTGTATTAAAGAGTGGATTAAGGTTTAAATTTCAATTCTACAGTGTGCGCTAGAAATGACAGCTAAAAATCAATGTTCTCTGGCCCATACTCGGAAGTTTGTACGACTGAATAGTGTGGAACTGGCGTCAGTTTTAAAAGAATTGATAGTTCAATTCAAGGTGCGTCAGTTCTAATTCCTGACTTAAATCGCAATGTTACACAGCTGTAGTATTAAGCTAAGGAAGAAAATGAAAAAAAGCTGCCTTCCAATGAAAACAATGTGTCATCTTCATAAAGATGGAAAAAAATCCAAGTTACAGTTCAAAATTCATGTTTGATATTACTGAGGGAAAGGAGATGTTTTAATGGGATGATGACTTCATTATGGAAGATATATATATTTTTCTTATTTAGAACATGCTGCTAAAATATCACCCAGAATTGTAATTCAGGCCCCAGGTCTTACAAACACTGAAGAACATATGTAGACTGATTTCTGTATGAAAGGAAGCTTGTGGAAGCTATTTGTAATAAAATCATACACATACTTTTAGATTTTCAGAATCAGACCTCTTCATTACAATCCATAATGTACATGCAAGACTGTTTAAAACTTTTAGTGTTTGCAGCAAGGGGTGTGTGAGAGACAGAGGTGCCAGTACGTTATTGAATCTGAAGACCCTGGGACATTTCTGCTTTGGGACACGTCTCTTTGTGCAAACACTCCTGGTAAGGGCAGCACCAAAGGGCCATGAAAGCCACAAGCTGACCTACTCATGAGCCCAGCTGCTATGTATGCCACACAACAGAGCCGTAGTCTGTTCTGTAGTAGATTACATAGTAGTAGACTACTACTAGTAGTAGTCTGTAGTCATCCCGTTAGCAAAGCACCAGCTGGGATGCTGAATTCCCATGCTGAAGTGGAAGGGGGGACAGGATCACTGCTATCAAATGTCTCAAAAAGTGGAAGTGCTCAGGCTTCACGCTACAGTGAGAAGGGTACAGGGGAATGGGCAACAAACGGTTCTTTCTACCTCTAGTAATCATGTTAGCTATGGTCTCCTGAGCTACTCTTTTGCCGCAGAACACAGGTCAATTTCTTAGCCTCCACATATATGAAATCTTCCCTTTTGTTGTCTGAGAAAACAGTTGGAAGTTGCCTTCATGACTGAACACTGCCTCTTGTACAACTAAGGCTGAAAGCTGCACTATTACCTTGTCTGAAACCTGTATTCAGACACTATAAGTTGGAAAGATTTTTGAAAGGAAAATGCCTTTATTAAAATATTTGTATCTTCACAACAATATTTTTTATTACTTGGGTGAAACTGAATTTTGCAGAAGGGTTCCTTGAGAATGGATGATAAACTAACACCACTGCTAAAATTCTTCCTTTTATGTGAACACAGTGCCAAAAGGAAAGGAAACAGCTGAAGCAAAATCATTTTTTTGCACTCTTTTGTATTGTAAAACGTATGGGGAATAGCAAGGAGGGAAAAAGCATGCTGCACTTGTTATAAACCTAGTATTGTTTCTGTCTGAAAATGGCTAGCAAGAAATCCCTGTCACTTTTCCCAACAACAAACTAATATTTTAAAGAGCAAATGATGAAGAACATGGCAAGTCAAGTCACCAGACCAAGCTGGCATCACTGAAGTATTGCAGAGCCACCCAGGACACCACAGCTTGGAACTGAACAGTCATTGGTGTGTACCTAAGAGACAAGTTGATGTCCACAATGTTTCTAAAGATCCCCTGTGCTGTGCCGATGTCCAACAGCAAGTTTGGCATCAAGAGAATAAAGAAGATGGGATGTAATAACAACAATAAAAAAATAATCTGGTGCAAATGGACCCCAAGGTGTAGTAGTCATCCCTGTGCAACAATCACCCTTCACTGCAATTTACTGATGTTGCTTCATTACAATCCAGCATACAAAGGGGGCAATATTAAGGCATACTATTTAAAGCTACAAGATCTGTGGTGCCAGATACAGCTGATACGGAATCAAGACTATAGAATAAAAAGAAGGTAATTTCAGCAGAGAACACTGAAAAATGAAAACTCTCCTGAAGGTGCACAAGTGCTGTCGTTGTTACAAGACTTAGCTGAGTGCCACAATAAGCAATTGAAAACTAAAGAGTGCCAACATATTTTATAGGGTGAATCCACAAATTCTTTACAAAAGCACAGCAATATTTAGTTACAAATTAAAGTGATAACCAAGGAAGACAGAGAAACTGTTTTAGATAAGGGAGAAAAGAAGTATTTTCACACGATAGCAGAATATACAGAAGTAGATTTTTGCAGGGTATAGGACCTGCAGAATAGATAGAATTTGAAGCAATGTTCAGAATTGCAGTGACAAAGGACAAATTCTGAAGAGAAATAAGCCAATGTTATTGAGTCATGGAAACCATCACACTTTGTGTTATCTTTCTGTTTTTTAGCTGGTTCTGACTGGGGAAGAAATCAAAGACAACCCTTGTGCGGAGATGGAGAGGTCACGAATAGAAATCAGCTGGACTGCATCCATGAGAGGTGATGATACTGTAAAAGGGGAGGAACAGTGTTTTTAAACGGGCCCTGAAATGGATAGCAAACACAAATCAGATCTGGGGAGTCTAAGACAAGCAGCAGAATTCTCCAAGAGATGTGGTCACCAGAACAGCACGTTTGTTATCAGCCACATCTGCAAGAGCAGAAACTTGCAGGATGTAGCAGGGGCTGAGAGGGATGGAAGGGCAGAATATTAAGAGGAAAATGGCTTATCCTTTTTTCAAAATTATCTTTGGTAAAGCTGTTACTGCCTTCAGCTACCATGATCACTGCATGTGCTGTCAAGAATCCAGGACGGAACCTGACCCAAGCTAGGGGATACATTACTTGCTATTTACAACATTATAGTACTTTTCCTTCTTAATGTACATTAACTAATTTGTCTTGAAACATCTCCTCAGATAAGCATTGTCTCCATTCCACATTTCAATGGCTTGTTCTAGGCTACCGAAGAAGTCATTCGGAATGCTGGAACCACCACAAAATCACATCCACTCTGACTCCTGTTTTGACGTTATGAACCCAAAATTGCTTTTTTGGCATGTCAAGCAAAGACTTGGAGAATAGGAGGAATAATACTGTAACACTACCATAAAGGAAAAGGGAAAAGAGAGACTGTGTGATGTCACAAAAAAAGTTAACTGTATTTTGTGGGAGATAACGGAGTAGGAGAATTCAAAGAGCCTTCCAAATTCGCCCTTTAAGGAGATGAATGAAGAGGATACACTGAAAAAAAAAAAAAAAAAAAAAAAAAAAAGCAGCTAGAGTGCTTCTCTTGTTAGAGAAGAGAACTTCTACTGAGGCTTTAGGCTGAAGGAGACAAAGAAAATCACCAGCTCACAAAAAGGGTGGCCTGGAGGACCCATCACTAGGGTAGAAAGAGATGCACATGCAGCACAAAAGCGGCATTTGATGTAAAATACGATAACCTAGGTGACATATCATAGAAATTAGAGTCCTATTTTCTGTCACCTAATTTATTCCCATGCACCGCCATGAAGGATTTTTCCTGACGGTACAATTCCGGTCTGTACAGCAAGGTGTACTCCATCACTGGTGCAAATGCAGCTGCTGGTAAAAAGTACAGAATTTTTTCATTATTAAGAAGTAACCCTGAGATTAAGTTTGTTAGGCTAGCTTTTTGTTCAAATGTATTTATTTATTTTTTTTAATTTATTTCACTTTATTTTCACTTTGTTTTCATTTTACCCTCATTTTCTCAAGTTATATTTTAGTCAGTAAAGGTTAAAAATACCATCCCTATTAAGTCTGACTTTAAGAATAACAGCACACAAGGAGAAATGTGGGTTAAAAGTTCAGATTTGGCAGGGAAATGTCAGTCAGCTGAAGAGACTATTTAACTGTTCTGGTGAAAATTGGTTTTGATTTGATCGTGTTATGACAGTTTGCAAATCACACTTTGCACTAAGTGATATTTGGGTTAAGCTTTTTAACCAAACTTCTTAGCAAATGGAAGGCTGTACTACCTCTGAATGATTAATTTAACTAGGTAGTAAACATAAACATCTCCCAAGTTGTTCAAAGAATTACACAGGGCTCAGCAGGAGTCTCATTTGGGGGTTCTGCGAGAAGGTTTTTTTGCACAGTTATCTAATGTCTTGGCACTCGCATAGGTGTGCAATGAAAAGCAATGAAGCTAGAGGC
Organism: Aythya marila; assembly: GCF_965140915.1. Taxonomy (NCBI): domain Eukaryota; kingdom Metazoa; phylum Chordata; class Aves; order Anseriformes; family Anatidae; genus Aythya; species Aythya marila. The sequence continues at coordinate 115,464,602 of NC_139043.1, read as the reverse complement.
ACAGTGGGTTCATTGTGAAGGTTGCCTGAAAAAGGGTTGAGAGAAAGGGTGCCTAACCAAACAGCCAGATATTAAGAATATACCACTGAGGTCCTGAACTACAACCCTCTAATAAAGTAGCGTGTGAGAGAAAATTGAAACTGCATGGCCAGGCACTGGAAAAAGAAAACCAAAACAGGACATCACAGGCACATCCTTAACTCTGGCCACGATGCATGTGTTTCGTGATTGCTTTTGGTTATACAAATATACTATCCCTTTTATCATTCAGTCTAATCCAAACATGAGCCTCATACCTTTCAGTATAAACACAGTGAATGAGGCAGTGTTTTGAAATAAGCTTTGTCCAACACGTTATGAATAGCATATTCTGTAAAGTCTCTTGGATAAGTACCACATATATCGGATTATATTCATGTAATAAAAATAGCGTGTTATGTGGCTTTGCACCTTTGAGCAGGTCTCCATCACTCTGCCCACTGCTTCATTTCCTCTGGGGTTTCTCCTTTTGCCCTAAATTGCACAACATACTCCAACAGTGGCTTAGTTAAGAAAAATAAATCTGCAAAAAGGAATGTTTCTTCTTCCTTTCTCCTTATACATTGAATTTAGCTCTATACTTACGTTAGTTTAAGGCCACATGACAGAATTACTCAGTTCTGTCCCACTGACACATTGGTCTTATGGTTTTACTTGGACGTTTCACTATGAGGGTATATAATATTTTTTCACAGGCAAAAATCTTGAGACTGAACTTTAAGGTCATGACACTTTTGTGCATAGAAAATCTGAATTTTATAATGTTTACACTAGCATTTATTAGTTAGATTTTTTTTTCTTTCACAGATATTTATACCTAATTTGTTGGTTGCTAAAACAGCTTTCATACAAGCTGAGGGACATAATAGGCCATTCAGCTTGTACATGCATGCATACACACGTGTAAATAAGAAAAAGGTGCATTCAATCACAAAATAACTTGCATTTTAAGTAGGTACCACCATATCACTTTATTATTGATTTTTCTTTGGCTGAACCTAAAGAAAATAACTCTACATGTGATAAATAGTGTGGGACCATGTTCTCACCACACACAGTCTATGAGGCATGCAAAAATAAGGATTTTAACCTAAATATTATCCTAACCTCCTATAAAGACAGGATCAAAAGTATTACTTAATGAAAATGTGTTGGTAGCTCTACTGCTATGTCGAGGAGGCAGAAGGAGTTACTTTTCTCAGTAAGGATCATTGAGTGTGTCACTGGTTAATTCTTGTTCTATGCTCCTCATTAGCATTACTCTCAAGTTTCTGGTTATCATATCCGAAATATTAAGACATAATAAGTACGAAGGTGCAGATAATTGGATATTAACCAGAACATACTTGACTGGGCAGGAGGTAGGGCCTTGCTTAAACTAATCCTGAAATGTATTAATCACCAATTAATGAATGGGTTTCAAATTCATTTTCTATTATAGAACACCTCTGAGTATCTCAGCTTTTTCTAATAAAATGAGTTGGAATAACAGGATAGGAATAAGAAACACTCCAATTTGAGGCTGGCTTGAATTAATTCCCTATAGCTTGTTGTTAAGTTCATTGAAAACAATAATCCTGGTATGAGTGACTTTCTTTATAAGGTTGAGAAAATAACCATATATTATAGCACTTACAGTCTCTATTTGCAGGTACAAATGGTCATACAGAGGCTAAATTCAGAACAGAGCTAGTTCACTGGAGAACTGCTATAGCACTATCTATATTTCTTCAGAGCAAATATAGCTGTATAAGACAAGCAGCATAAGACCTGTATAAGCTCCACATGGATATTTCCAATTAATGATTTTTAGTGTGAAGACAGGTATACATGTACACCAACTTCAGCAAAAAAAAAGCCTTCACACACACACCCTTCCCACCCGGGCCCCAAATGTGGTCCACACCAGTCCATTAGGGTGACCCAGGCTGTTGGAGGGTGGAAGAAGAACAGTGGGAAGGCAAATATAGCAATTACAAAATCCCGTTAAGAAGCCTGTCAGTAAGGGGGATGGTGGCATTAATCTCAGAAGCCCTAGATTCAGATGACTTTGATGATTTTGCATTATGCATACACCCCTAACCAGCCTTACTAACTAGCCTGACATGGTTGCACTTTTCCCAACTAAGAGGCTAACCACCTGCACACATTTACTCTCTAATTTATTGCAAGTTTTTGTTAATGGGGCATATTTAAATACAAAGGAAAAGCAAAAAAAAAAAAAAATTGGAAACAAAGCCTGAAGTTTCCTGTTGTTTTCTTTATATTATATTCTTAGATGTCCAGGATAATTTTAAATGGATACTTTAGGCTTTTTATAATTTGAAATGTGTGCCTGCTACCGTCGCAGACGAAAACAGAGATCCTTATTGTTACTAATGAAGAAAATTATATCAGACATGGTTGAAGTACTATTATTCCCCTTTCTCTCTTCTTGCTGTCCTCAGTGTTATTTACATTGATGTGAATTGCGAGTAAACCAATATTATCCATCTCTCTGTTTTTTCCTTAATTTGTTGACTTTAATTTTAGTAAGTCTTAAATAAGCGCTTACCGAAGATGAAGTAAGATATGCAAGCAAGTAGTCCTTTTATCAACAATTTTGCCACAGAAATACACAAACATTTCAATGGCTCTTCATTAGCAAACAAATCAACAAGTGATATTTTAATGCATGACTTTATTCCATCTCTGTGGGGACTGTAGTTGAGAGTGTGATGTACAGTACAGAGAAAGGAATCATCAGCCACAATGTCCCAGGGCTCTATCCATTGAGGACTTCTCAGCCTCTGCTTAAAGAGTGCATTTAATTGACTGATAGACAGTAGCTTCTTTGTTCACAGAAGACAGCGAAGTAATGGCAGCTTGAAAATCGTACCATCTACAGGATCTCCTGAGACTAGTAACAGGGGGATATGTGTCAGGAATAAATAAATAATCTAATTATTAAGCCACTTCCTGTCAAGTTAACTCCAATTTGTTGGCTTTTGAAGGCAACAAAACGAGGCATTTTTCCTCATTATGCTTCTCTTTTTATACCACTGGTAATCACAGGCGGATTAAAGGGTGCCTGATTGGTTTTTTTGTCAAGGAACTGAGAAGCAGCCAACAGTACAGAAAAACAGAGTTGGGGTTAGAAGAAATTTCATGCTTGTCTCCTTTCCAGCTCCCTAACAGCCCACACTGCTGCCCCATACAGTGCTGCCAGCTGTACAGCAAATGTGTACCCCTCCAACGGCGGCCTACCAGGCCACAGGCTCCATCCTGAGAGCTGTGAGATACCTTGCAATCTTGGCAGGTAGCTACTGCTGTCATAGGCATAATTCTAAAGGTGACCTACGAAACCCCGTCAGCTCACCAAATGCAACAATATGAGCAGCTGAAGTCCGACACCCACTCTCCATATTGGCTTCTTTTGTTTTGCTTCCTGCACTTACAAAGCAGGGAGAAACCGAGGGACGTACCCTGTCAAAGAATTGGAGGCTTCTCTGCTAAGAATAGGGACAATTCAGAATAGCGCTGGTTCGGCTACCCTCTGTGCAGGCGGCTGAGCACGGCCCCAAAGAATGCGCTAAGGTTCCTGATAAAGCCTGCAGTACAAATGGTCAGCGGCAAAGAACAAAAGGGAAAGCTGACACAACGCCATTAATTCTGCCCGTGGCGAGGAAGTATTAACATGCATAGTATATCACAGCACTGGCTAGGAGAAGAATCGTGCAGCCCGTGGACAGAAAGGAACAACTTTCGGACTGCCTGGCATTATCTCGCAGTGGTGTCCCTTTCTAATACAACAGGAATTTCTGGAGAAGAAAAAAAAAAAATACAGCTTTAGCACACTTTGCCTAATTTCTTCATGAAATAAACTCCAGGCTGGGCCGTGCACATTTTCAAATGCTTCTGTTAGCATTTTCATTATTACTATTGCTATCATAATTATTATTTAATATTAAAACATTTTAGAATTAGAATTTTTTGAGTGCCCTCCCCCCCCCCCAAAAAAAAAAAAAAAAAAAAAAAAAGGACTCAAAGATGTTTGCACACTGTGTCCCGAATTAGCCATTTATGATTTTAAAAGCCAGGACAGTCTTTCGTAAAAACTATGTCAAAAAGGAGAACAGCCGTGCCTGATTCAAACCCTTGAAATGGAAGTGTCGGCTCAGGCCAGCACAGCTCGGCAGGTGAAATTGCATCCCCAGGGGTGCAGGGGGACAGAGAGGCTGTAGCCCGAATAGGTGACATAACTTTAAGCACAGCAAATGGTGCTGCTGTAGCATGTTTACAGCTGCCTTTGCCGTTTCTGAATACATCTTGAATTTTTTGTTAAATTGCGCAGATAATTAAAGCCTCTTCATATTTACAGTCTGCTTCATTGGTACCATGAATTCTGTTTTCAGTTACTGTCTGCAAATTCCCTCTCTGCACAATTTCATACTAAGCAATAACACTTCATTTTACATAAGTTTTATCTGATGTCCCCATACAGAGCTGCCAGCTGTACAGCAAATGTGCCGCTCTCAAACTGAGGCCTACTAGGCCACAGGCTCCATCCTGAGATCTGTGAGGCACCTTGCTGTCATTGGCAAGCGTTCCCTGCTATCACTGCTACCATCGCTCCACACTACACACAACTTAAAATCATCTGATTATTAGAATTTGTGGTCCACACTCCATTTTATCCTTTATTTAATCTATCCCCAGATCACACATTTGTTTAAATGTTTTGGCTGGTTTACAAATCATGCAGCCATCTGCACAGTAGGTGTGACACCATTTTTTAGACAAAAGTTACATTACAAAACAACAAAGATAAAGTCATTTGAAATGCTTTGGTGTTTGTTATTCTGCCTGGTTTGCTTGGACCAACTCTAAGAAATAAATAGAATTATCTGTGTAAATCGATGAACATCTATGAAAAACAACACCCAGCAGAACGCAGAGCTTGCTCCATTACCTACGTTAATATCATGACAGCTGAGGAGAGATGACCTGGCCCACTTCTCATCTCTCCTGTACAGATGGCTATTAAAGAGAAAGTATCCCTTTTGTATGGTCCATGCAGAAACCCTTTATGGGCTTTTCAAATAAGCCAGCATTGCCCACAAGAGAGTAGCTTTCTGTTAGTATGAAACAGCACAGATTTCATCTATTTTGTAACCCAGCTCCTCACAAAATAAACCTACAGTTTCTCAGATTTAGCACCAAATGCTGCTTTTTTTTTTTTTTTTTTCCTTTCTGGGTATTTCAAATACATCTCTGCTTTTTGTAGACAAGGTGACAGTTTCTTCTGACTTTCTGACAACTTCTTGCCAGCTCTACCTGTGAATGGGAGACTCCCAAATATGTAGGTGATTTACTGATTCTAAGAGGGTAAGATCCATCTTTTCGCTAGTAATTGCAATTTCCATTTCTTATTACTGAAGAGTCAGTGAGAGAGGGTAGACAAAAGAAGTTGCCACCTCCTTTGTCCTCTGATGTGTAGATGTGCATCTTCGGATTTGTTTTCTCCAAACCTCTGTTAAGAAAGACTTCACGATGTCAGTTTTCTTGCATAGCAACTTAACTGACATTTTGAAGACATGTTCCTTAAGGTCAACTCAGTGCAACAAGTATTAATTGTCCCCATTTCTGCATATGGGAAAGGAAAATCCCATTTTTTAGTAAGCTACGGAACTAGACAAATAACAGAATGTATGAATGCTACATGCTTCATCCTAGTAGACTAAAATTTAACAGAGCTCCAAAAAGCTTATAAGGTATTTCCTTTGTCTTGACACCAGTGGTGTTGTCCACATACACATTGCACAAATGTGAGGCAAATAAAATGATTTATTTTTATGGGTTTATTATGCATGCAGTTAATACATGCATAATGCAAACATGCATATCCACATAACACACAAGCATATAAACATAAACATATTATATACTTATATCCCTGTCACTGAACAAATCAAAAATCATGAGTTGCACTAAAATGTGTCTTTACGTCTTCTAATGGTTACATACTACTTGTTACTGTAAAACATGGCTGTAAAATTTTTTGCAGAGAAATTAACATTATATCCCACTTTCTATATACCCTTGTTTCTAAACTGCTCCAGCATAGATTTGTTTACCTGGGGCTTAATGAAGTGTTTACTGGTGTAAACTAGAATTTTTCTTGTCAGGTGCAGGGTTCGTTCATCCTATTTTCCCATTTGCTTCCTAACTTTAGTGCTCAGCACCTTTTCTCTTTCTCTTCATTTCCTCCTCCTGCTCACACCTTCTATCACACTCAATGCTACACAACATCCTCCCCTCAAAAACAAGGTCTTACCACAACAGACTTCACAAAACATGTTTGATGCTTGACACTGAAAAAGTTGAAGCAAGAAAAGTCTGTTTACTCATCAAAAATGACCTTTATAGAAATTTTCAGAAGTAGGGTTGCGAAAAAGTACTGAATCCTGACCATCACATCCTTTCCCTTTACTCCCCTACTTTTCAGAGGGGCAGTGGCTCTTGCTCTGACACCAGAGCTTGCTTTTTCTGTCAACAAAAGTAGCAGCAATCTACAAAGATTGTGGCTGTTTCCCCTTTTTATCATTCTCTTTGTCAGCCTGATCAGTCCTCAATGGTAAATGTGCTGCTCTGTTGTGCACAGCCAGCGGCTCGCAATTTGCTCACTATGTTTCATGAGACAGTTGTTTGTGGCTGTTTGGAACACATTTACCTCTTTGGGGATTTATACGCTAGTTGCAATGCCAACCTCCATAGTGATAGAGATTTCTTTCTAACTAAAATAGATAATTAGAAGCTGGTAATTATTGGTCAAGAATTATCAGAGTGAAAAAAATTAAGCTCTTCATAAATAGTTCTTGGCAACGTCATCTCTTTACATTATCTCATGCCTAACAGCACTTTACTCAGAGCACTTACAAATTTACACTACTGCTGTTGAGCCTCATAATTTTATGTGGAGTCATTCTTTTTCTGAATTAAACGTGTCGGAACTCCCTCAGTTCTGATCCACTCTGTACATGCACATGTACAAAATCCTAGGGATTACAGCAACTGTTTAGTCTATTGACAATGAACTGCATCAGATACTGCAGATGTAAAGGAACCAGTGGAAGAAAAAATAATGTTTAGCTTGTCTACTTAAAATAACAGGCAAAATAATAGAATGAGCAGTGGAGTGCAGCAAACAGAACACAAACAATGGCAGACTCTCCTTCTACACTCTCAGGTCAAATGCCAACTGTAAACTATGTGAGCAAAACAAAGGAATGCCAGAAAGCCTCTCTCTTTTCCACAAACACACAGAAATAGAATTTTCTCAAGGAAAGCTGCTAAAAATCCTATGTATTCCACTCAGAGAGAAAAGCAGAAGACAGAAGGCTGCTGAAGAATTACCATGGTTGCCAGCACTTCCTCAAACCATATGAAATGCTTGGATTTACATTTCCTCTTCTCCCACTCAGAAGCTGAGACGTTGTTTTACCAACAGATTTCAATAAACAGACTGACAAGTATGTTTTCATTTGGCAATCATCCTCAGGATTATCCAAACAAAAGTACATGCTCATATCTAAACCCAAAATAATGCTTAAATAGAGAGCCTGTTAAAAAAAAAAAGAAAAAAGAAAAAAGAAAAAAAAAAAGTTTGCTTTGCTTTCAACTCATAAGCATCCCCTAGCCTCAACTTGAATCAGTGTGTAGTTTAAGCAAACATGGGCGTTGCTTGACAAAGCACGGAGACTTGAGAAGTGCAGACAGATCTAGCAGTTGGAACTCATGAACTTTCAGTTGCTTAATCTAAGTGCAGAACTCCACTTCATTGCCTCTTTGTCCTCATCTATCCAGTGGAAAAGGCTTATAGCCTCAACCCACCACAGAGATATGGGAAAACTGGAAAAAATACTGCAAAATGGTTTTAAAATTGGAAGTTTTAAAAGAAATAAACATGCAGTTGATGAGGAAAGCAATCCCTGTGACATCTTTTTAATATATAACTTGTATAATAACAATTGTTAATTGTATTGTTGTCAAAGATATTTGAGGTTACACTCCACTGGAACATCTGCAGATTTTGTTTTCCATTAGGTGGCATAATCCCTCTTGTTGAAGTGATTGAAATGTATAATAAAATCTGTAAAAACACTGTATGCCCTCCTAACAAACAAGAGTAAGAGGCTTTTTAAATAGCCTCTAATCCCTCTTCCCCTGCTAAATGTCTAGTTGAGATTATATTTGATTAGATAAAAATACACACATACACACAACCTAAAAATACCTACCCTCGGTGGAGCTATTTTAGCCAACAAAGTAATTCTGGTTGCCTTATTTAAAAGTCTAAGTTTCACACTGGGGTTTTACAAACATATCTTTGCCTCAGTGACCTTCCATAATGCATCCTCTCTATGTGGATGTCAGCAACATGAACTCAGTTTACATTCTGGGATTGTGTTCAAGGGACGCAGTATCTAGATGGGACACCATCAACACTTCCAGGCTCCCAAACCACTAACAAGTTGGTCAGCAGTGTTACCCTCAACTAACTGAACATGTTAGTAGTGGTTCTCACCTGTTCTGAGTGGCATTTGGCCAATTGCTTTCTACTTTCCTGTTTGTCCCATGTTCCACCTATCCTTGTCATCTTCCCCCCTCTTCTCTTCTCTTCTCTCTCCCATTTAAATCTTTTGCCTTCTCTCAGGGAAGTTTTTTTGTTTGTTTGTTTGTTTGTTTGTTTGTTTGTTCCCCTTTTCTATGTATTTTCTTTCCTTAATAACTGATATTTATGACTGCTGTTTTTTTTCTCCAGTAACAGAAATTCCCTCCATCATTGTTCTTCCTACCTTCTCTTCCCTGATCTTTGCCATCTGTCCTGGTTTCAGTTAGGACAGAGTTAATTTTCCTCCTAGTAGCTGGTAGGGTGCTATGTTTTGGATTAGGATGAGAAGAGTGCTGATAACACACTGGTGTTTTAATTGTTGCAGAGCAGTTCTTACACCAAGCCAAGGACTTTTCAGCTCCTTGCTCTGTCCTGCCAGCGGCCAGGCTGAGGGTGCAGCAAGAGCTGGGATGGGACAGAGCCTGGACAGCTGACCCCAACTGGCCAAAGGGGTATTCCATACCTTCAGGCTTCACTTTCCCGTTTCTCTCCCCCATCCCAAAGAGGGAAGGGGGAGGGTGAGCAAACCGCTGTGTGGTGTTTAGGTGCCGGCCAGGTTAAACCACAACACCATCCCTTTTCTCTTTCCCTGCATCATATGCAATCCTTCAGGTACAAAGACACTAATCTACATCTGTCAATAAGTGCAACACAGATAATGCTAACATTTTACTATGAGAGGAAATAATAGTTCCTGAGACTGTGTAATGATGTCTGAAAAGGCATTTATTGCCCCTACATTTGATCTAGGGATTATCACACTCTTTGACTTTTAGCACCTGCCTTCCCAGGTTATCCTCCCTCTCCCTTGCATTTAAAGTCTTTTTTTTCCTCTTTCTTCCTGGAGCTTTCTCACTTTCCCTTCCCGAGAGAAGTGAAGACACTACATCTTGTTCTGTCAGTCTCCTACTGGAAAAGCAGGGCAACAAGATGTATTTTCTCAGACACACATAAAAAAGTGAGAGACCAGTGTGTTTAGGACAGCAGGGTTTTTTGTTCGGGAAATGCACTGTGTCAACAAGTCCATATTGACTTAAGTGTTTTAACTAATTTTTCAATCTTCATATTGATATGCATGCTGGTATCTTGGCTATATATATATGGGTTATGTATTATATATATACATAGGATGTATAACATATATAAAAACATATATATATATATAACGCATATATATAACATATATAACATGTATACATGTTTTCTATATTATATATGGATACTATAAGCCTACCTAATGCACATACATAAGCTAAGGCCAAGTTCAAATAGCTTCATGTCAACTCTCGAACCTTTCTCTCTAGACATAATATGGTCTTGGAGAAAGGCCTGTGAACAATGATATAAATTAAAGGGGGGGTGTGGGGTAGTGAAATTAGAAAGGCAGCTAAGGAAAAATCCAATTAGTGATGAGAAGGCTAACAGAATTGGAGATCAGAAATTATTTTTCCCTGTGTTTTGATTCTGAGGTCACATTCAAAACTCTCAGGAACGCTGATATTCCTTTCACTCCACCCCAACACAAAATCCCCTTGCGTTTGCTTAATCAAGGCTACATCATTAGGAGCTGCACTGTTAAGTCTGGCAGCGCAGATAAGAATCTTCCACTGAACACAGATTACCGCAAGCATGACCAGCAAATCTCCCTGCATGTTTTGCAAGCTCCTTCTTTATTTCACTGGCAAGGTTTTATATTAAGCACATTTAAATCTGTGTCACTATGGTTATGTCATGAAGCAATATCATGCATGATTAGATACAACACAGACAAAAACAATTAAATATATTTTTTTAAAGATTCTCTTCCTCATTCAACCTCCCCCAGCTTTTAGAAATAACACATAGGCAGTTAATCGCTCGGTTTAAGAAAATCTTTGTCATTTCCGATCTGCAGGCTGAAGCTAACTAACTGGATTTGTCCTGCTTTACTTACTCTCTCTTCCTTTCTCTGCTCCTACTTTGACCCTTTACTAAATCTCATCCAGAAAATATAAAGAAAAAAAAAAAAGAAAAAGAAAAAGAAAATCTGAGTATTTCATGACAAAAGAAGGGCCCTAGTCTGAAAATGCAAGGCACACAGCAGGTAGGTGGCAAGCAGACACACCACTCTGACATTCCAGCAATCACCCCTTACCCGCAGTGTCTGTGTTCCCTGTGATGTTTCAGTATCACTACACGTTACAGTAAAGGACATGTCATACACTGGATTCAAAGAAAACAACAGATATGGTGAGTTCTGTTGTTGGTAACAACCTACATAATTCCACGTTACTGACCCAGATTGAATACTGTGCAATGGTTCAGATTATCTCTTTCCCAAAGACATGAAATATCAAAACTGAGGCTTAATCCAACAGGCAAATCGTTTTGCTCCGTTACAAAATTGCCACACACATGCTTATTCATTTTTCTGAAAAGCAAATAAAATGTTCATGCTTTAAATACATTAAAACTTATTAATAATGTACCAAGAAAAAATGGGCTATTAAGCTGTGGCACGTAACTTTCTTTTATAGTGCAGCCAAGTTACAAGCACTCATGGAAGAAATCTTTAGGTTACCTTGTTAAAAGAGATAAATAGCATCAAGCTAAGTATTTTTAAGATATAACATGAAAAAACAAAACAAAACACAATAACACAACAACAACAAAAACAAACCAACACAATAATATATTCCCTTCTGTTTGATATGTAGTTACTGGTTTCTACACCATATAGCTTGGTCTCTTTTTTGCATGCTTTTTGTTATTACAGCAAGAAAAACAGCATAAAGGAAGTAGGAGTACAAAATCAGTTGTTTCCATCTGTGTCCTGAAATATGAAATTTGGAAAAGAGGCTAAAAACAAAACGAGATAACCCTGGCAACGTTATCTTATTAGCGGGCAAATGATGTGCTTGATAAATTTAATTGGCTGATAGAACTCTTAGTGCTATTACTGAGTGGTTACCAAATTGAAAACATTATGGGTAATCCTAGGGGAATAAGCAAATAATAGGAAAATATGAATATCAAAGAAAAAGCAGCTTTTGTTTTATTCCAATTTACAACTGTAACAGCCTTGTAAACATCAAGCCAGGCTTGGATCAGGAATCCTAAAGGATTTTTTAAAAAACTGTTTGTACCTTAAAGAGCAGATTCCATTACTGAATACTACAATTCCTTATTTTTTTCAGATAATTGACAGTATTTAATTGTATGCAGATACACTCAGGATTTTTTCCAGACTGCTCAAACACAACAAACAATACTATTTTATGGCCATTTGAATTATTTATGTTTCCTAATGACAAAAACTCACCAGTTTTGATTTTGGTACCAAGGTGCTTGAGAAGTACACAGTAGTGTCATTACCATAATAACTTCTGAAATTAAAACCTGTCTAAAACTCTATGGAAAGCTAACATCCAGTTCATTAACCATTCCTGTTAGTTTGTTTTCAATAATGCAAAAATGATTAGAAGTTTAATTTGCTAATCACCTGTGTTTTGACTGGCAGTGGATATATAATTCTCTGCAGAAGTCTAAACTAGCCCTTGCAGAAAATAAAATATGCTAATGCTTTATCAAGTCTAATAATATGAATAAAAAAATCAATCATGCCTAGGTTAATCATTGATGGATGCACAATTAATTTCTCCTTAACTCTGTTTAATTTTAGAGGCAATGATGATCATGAGTAAGAGAAATGGCTATCTGTCTTTGAGAAGTTTTAGTGCTTCACTTACCAATCATGTGGTTTGCAACATGAACTTGGATATCCCATTCATTGTAGAAAACCATCTGACATTTGATGCACTGGTAGGTCTTCTTCTAAAGAAACAAGGGTAGATAAAATTTACTGAAACATGCAGTTGGAACCATTTCATTACAACTCAAAATGCTGAGTTCAAAGTGGTCATTTAAAGATCTCCACCAGTGTTTTCATTAAGGTTAAATTATTAATATTAAATAATAACACTCTGCAGTTCTGTAGCACCTTTTATCTGAGCTTCCTGAAACTCTGTAGATATTTTATTATTATTATTATTTTATTTTTTTTTTCAGTTTTTCAACTCCATGGAAAGATCAGTACTGCTAAAACACCATTGTCATACTCATGGAAGGCAAAATGTGATGAGGTTATGTCCGATGTGATCCAAATAACACTGAAATAAATATGGATCCTTCATTTTATACCAGTGGATTAAGCCCACTACAGAACTAGGGTGAAGCCATGAACAGAACAGAGAGATCAGAAATCTCCTTCTCCCTCAGTCTCAGTCGGGCTGCAGAATCAACTCTGCACATACATTTTAAATGGTCTATCCATTGCTATCATTCTAGGAGGGAAAAATCCTCGTTAGTGTGGACAAATGCTTACTGTTTTCAGGCAGCAGTTTCAATACCTATTGGTACTAAAACTAGGAAGGCTAGCTGGAAATCAGCCAGAGAGCAACCCTTCTGGCCACATTAGATGGAGCCTGACTTACTTAAAAATCACACTGTATATAGACAAAATTTCATTATGAACAAGGAAATGTGTTACTCTGCTCTCTTTGGTGCACAGGAAAAGTCTTTTATTTGTGCCTTGGTGTCTTTCAAAATAGATCTGCTATTTCAGTTTTCTACAAGGTGTATCACTTGTCCAAGATGTTACAGATTAAGACAGTAACATCCTAGAAACATGATTTTATTTTCTCTTATTGTTTTCTTGACCTAAATTGGCCAGAGATTTCATATCAGAAAGCAATTCTTCAAAAGTGAAAACTAAGAATATATCCGAAAGTAAGATTTTGCTTTTTCATCCTAAAACTTCAAATCTGCAATTTTCTAGGCATCTAATGAGACAAGCAAGATTCATAAATGTATTCAACTGCATAATTGTAGCATCGAGGGCCGAAGTCCTAAGGTAACAGTCCTGGAGAGCTCAACTCTTGTTTTGAAGAATCAGTGAAAGCAAGCTAAGCCCTGAAGTGCCACATCAAGCTAGTAATTCAGGAGACATGCATCTTTCTGTACAGTCACAGATACCTTGCCTACGCCATCAAAAAGAAACAAGAAAGGAAAAACATATTTTTTAAAGAACATAAAGTTACCAAAAGCTGGCACAGATGTAGTAAATCGCAGATTTCATATATTTTAGTTGGGGAAGAAGTAAGGTCCACTGAACAATGTGCATAAAAAATAAAGCTTGCTTTGTATATTTTTAACTTTTGAAGAATGTAATATAGTTGGTATTATTATACTTTTTTTCAAAAAAAGGTGTTGTGTATTTTTTTTTTCTGACTCTAAGAATTATTAAAGACTTGCTGGATTTGTTATCAGTGTCTAAAATTAGATGCCCTGTCCCATACAGATAAAGTGCCCATCCATTATGCATTTTTCTACTACAAGCCCTTAGGAAGAAATATAAAGCCTTTTTCAACATATGTCATTTTTTCTTACCAAGTTAACTGTAAAATTAGTGACTAATCAAAGTCAGCTCTGAAATTAAGTGTTCCTGTGGGCTCTACTTTACAAATCTCCTATTGCTTCTCATACACAGAGGCTATTTTAATTTTCTTCATGACAATAACAAAATGTGTTGTGTTGCTTCTTGGTGGAAACAATCATAAGCCTTTTTTGCTGTTTTTCATTTAAAGAGACTTCAGTTTTCTGAAATGTAACCAAGTTAAATCCTTATGTAGACAAATAAAATCAATGGGCACCCAGAAAACAAATCTGCTTTGACTTAGCTTTGCAGTTACAATTCATAAAGCCTGCTGTTTTAGAAAATACAATACTTTTCCCCTTCTTCTGGTGTTACCATACTGGTAACATTGATAGACTTTCAGATGCAGTCTAAGGTCTTCCTATTACATGCTGGTAAATTTAACCTTACAGCACTACATCTAGATCTATCAAAGACCTCTAAATAATGACAGTCACGATCAAAGATTTATTATGCTAAGCTCTTTACAAGATGCTTTTTGATGCTGACATATAGAACAACAATATTGCATAAATAACAATCACTCTCCCTTTTTTTAAAACATTGTTTCCCTTTAGAACTAGTTAGAAAATATTTCTTACTCCCCGATGACTGGCACTATATATTGTTTATTAGCATACCCCTAGCATTATTTCTGATATGTGACTTTGTTCAAAAACAAAGAAACATAAACTTAATGGTTGGTCTTTTCTCTTGTTAGCACAGTAATGCAGAGTTCATGTCAAGATTTGTCCGCAAAATTATGACTGATGCATGTAATGACAGAATATACAAAGGTTGGGGTTTTCTTTGAAGTCTCATGCCCAAAAAATAAACTCATTTAACAACAACAACAAATAATAATTTACTAGCACTTGCTAGCCTCTTCAAATGATCTGACGCATTTGCAGAATCACACGCTGAGGTTTTCTTTTTATCATGAAGGAAAGAATGTTTCTGTGACTGCTGCTTGATCAAGACCTAGTTCTTTTTTGTGATCCAAACATATGCTAAAATGTTGACATCAACTTTTATTAGCTCGACACAGTCATCTCAAAGTGTCTAAACTTGCGCATGGTTAAGTTTTGATTTTAAAAGCAAACTCAGTAAATTCCATTTACTCTTAGATTTTCAAAGTGATCAAACCCAGTCATTTTCACACCATGTTGAACAAAAAACACATACTTATTTCCATATGTTTCACATTCTAAAGGGGTTCTTTTTCACTGCAAGTTACATCTTAGTCTCACAAGCTTTGTCAGGCCGACAGGACACGCGAGCACTCACAGGAGCTCCTGGGTCCTGATGTGCTTTGTGGCTGCTAACAGCTCCCTACCAGAATGAGCCAGGGGTAGACCTGTCCCCTCCTCTCTCCATGGCCCCACCAAGGGGAAACCTGGGGGAGGAAGACAGAAATGAGCCCAGGGGCAGCTCCACCTCCCTTGCCAGGCAAGAAGCCTTGCTGTGTCTGCATAGCACAGCACAAAAGAAAAAATGGGTTGTGACTGAAGGAGCCACCTGAGTCTCTCGAGTGTCTCAAGCCCTTTGCAGCACAGGATGGCTCCCCACAGAAAGAAACACAGGGCTGTGACAGCCGTCCTTGCCTGGCCTTGCTGCAGCTGCTCGCAGTGATGGAGCCCCAGCTGAGCTCCCTGCCCCTGTGCCCAAGTCACCAAGGGAGGACTCAGCGGGACGGAGCACGCACCCAGGCCTTGCTGCTCCAGCCCACAGCCCAGGGCATATCAGCTCCACATGAAGATGAAGGGTGGACAGCTCGGAGCACTTACAGCCTAACCTGCCGCTGCTGCATTTGCCAGAGGACACCCGTCAGCCTCCTGCCAGAGACAGAAATACACCAGCACTCTCATTCTCCCCTCTGAACACAAGAACAAATCAACATACATTTCTTGTTATAGAGCAACGTGATACCAGCAACAGGGGTTTGCAGCAGAACCTGACCACATTTCCACATGGACTCAGGCAGGACCAGTACAGCATCTGGAGAAGCCATGAGGTGCTAAACTGTGCCTTGTTGCAAAATTTCCCAAGATTTGTTCCAGAGAAAAATGACACATTCATTATCAGACGGGATTTAGAAAGCATTTGACCATTTTCCTTTAATTTCTTGTATCACTATAACTTCGCCTTTTCATAAAATAAGCACACCTCTTCAATAAGCAACCCCACAATCCTTCATAAAATCCCTCCTGTCAGGAGCCCAAGTGCCAATTTGTCTCTTGTATGCTGAGTGCAAATCCGAGGCCCAAGTCATTCCTTGGACCATTCAAAATTGTCCTAGAAGCAAAACTGCTTGGACTAGAGGACTGACATGAGCATTGGGCAACCACATTGACTCTTGCATTCTTGTTCTTTTTCATTCCAGTTTTCAGACCCAATTTGAAGCCTTGAGGCATGCAAAGTTTCTCTGTGACTACAGTTAATGAGCTTTGGATCGGGCCTTCAATCCATGCAGCGCATATGCACGTGTCTCTCTAACCTTTTGAATAATGAATGTCACCTAGACCTTTAATTATTGTCCTGATCCTCACTTGTCACTTTGCAGCTTTCAGAATTTCCTTACGATAAAGGTGTCCATAGTGTCCATGTCATGTCAAACAAGGCTTTGCTGCTTTTATGAGCTGCCCAAGAATATGGTCGTTCAATTGGTACTTCAGTTCCATCCGGAATTTAATTTGCTCTTAAAAACACAGCAAAACAACTATTAAACACTCTACTAAAAGATTTACGGTTCTACTCAGAAGTATTCAGAAGATCCTTTTGTGTAGCCTTCTGTGCCCTGTGACTGTCTGAGCTATCCATACCTTCTTATTTTGTATTTTCTAACCTCATTATATTACTTGAGAATGAACTGTATATGCTACTTATCTGCCCATGCTCCACATCCTTCTCAGTCATTCAGTATTTTATCACCTGCCTATTTTGTTCTGCCATTTCCCCAGTTTTGTACTGTCAGTGAATTTCATCATCTTACTATACTTCTTTCTTCCAGACTACTGATACACTGCATAAATTCAATAAAATTGGTGCAAATAGTGATTAAGGCTTTCCATTATTCACATCCCTCCAACCTTAACTGCTTCAATTCACATGACTCCTATGCTTTCCACATCCAGGTTAATGTTGCTTTTCTTTTTTAATCAAAGTAGCTCTCCCTACACCATGCATATTTACCCAACAGATCGTCTTTTGTGCTATACTTTTTTCAAAAGCTTTGCTAAAATCCTGGTAGATCATGTTTATAGGCTTCCCTGTCAGTACTTGTAGCTACACTCTCAAAGTATTCTTTGTCAAAATTTTAGGCATGATCCTCCCTTCATCATGCCTCTTGCTGTCCATCCTTCATTAAAAACAAAAATTTTAAGTGTTCCTCTATCATGTCATTGATTAGCCTTTCTCTCATGTTCCTCATTGTTTAAATCAAGTTCACAGACATGTAATTTCATGCATAATCCTTATATCCCCTGTTCAATGTCTGTTTAGTAGCCTTTTCCCAGGCTGTTGATATCTCTTCTAAAAGATTTCAAATTTATCTGCTTAGTGTCTCCTTTTATCTTCAGCTACTTTCTCTGAGAATTTGGGGATGGATACTCTTCTGTGTTTCTATGTCAATTTTTGGATTCTGTATTCCAATACATTACACCTAATCCCTATTCATTCTTCCCCACAGGGAGGATATGCTACAAGCATTTTTTCAACAATATTGTTTTCCTTCATTAGATATTCCATTTCTAGATCTCCTATATACCTCTTCTAACTGAAGAATTATTTCCTATATGAAGTAACCAAAAATATGTCTTATAGTTTCTAATACACCATATCTACATTCCCTCTTTGCATACAGACTTGCAGGCATTCCTAGTTTATCCCATAGTCCTTTCGAACCACTTTTGCATGCAATAGTCTCCTCTACTAAAAATTGCTCTGATTTGTACCTGTTCACCTAACAATAGCCTTCCGTTTACAACTGTGTGTACCTTGTTACACCAGTAAAGGGGATTTTCAAGGCTTTTTCCACTTAGGTTCAGCACAGACCAAGACTATGAGCCAACCTGCTGCTGCCAAAAGCACACTTCCCACATCCTCTGATTACCCTCTCCTAGACCAACCATTCACTCGCAGGTTCCCTCACATTAAATCCAGGGTGGAGTTAATTCAACCTGTTAAACCAACAGAAAAGTAACCTGATTATAGAAAGTGAATAGCTTCCATGCTTGTGCTCCCAACAAATCATATGCAAAAGCAAGTTATAACTTGCACACTAACTACATCAACTTACCAGTGCTAACTCCTGATGCTGCCAGCTGATTTTTTACATTATTATTTCATTAAGCGTTAGCAGTGTGCTCGGCCCTGCATGAGGCACAAGAGCAACCATGGTCCCAGCCTATTTGTCCATTTAGCCATTTTTCATCATAGCTCAGATTATTTTTGACAGTACCTTAATTGAGGATTTCTTTTCTATCTTCCTAGATGCTTATTTTGTCAACCTTAAGCTCTAAAAGAACTAAGCATATGTTAGACAGTTTCACTGCATAGTTAGCTATTTATCTTGCTTATGGGGCACTGTCAGCTTGCATTTTTTCTGAACTGACTAATTGCTAACTCTTCTCATTGCAAATAGAACACCCTTTTAGTAATATTTCCCGATTGTCATTAAAAAGATGTGCTTTTAGGATTTTATGAAGATTTTTCCGTTCTGCTTTTGTTTAGCAGGATCTTAAGTATAGTGGGGTCTGAGTGCATGTCTAGAGACAGAAGACAATCAATCCCATATGAAAAACAAAATGAAAAATGGAGAAAAATGTTATTTTCTTTTCTAATACCCTTCACTATGGTTACTTAGTTCTTTTAATACACAAAGTGCATTCAAGCAGAAATACAAATGTTTGTTCTAGCAGTCCTTCCTTCTTCAGCCTGCTTGAAATCTTACAGTCTGCTCTTCTGTCTTTCACCTTTGCATTCTAGATGCTGCATATAATCATGTCAGCCTTCAATGTCTCTTAGTTACAAACCTTTCCTTCCAATAGCTGATGAAGTGCATTACCTTGCAATGTTTCACCTCCCACACAGGAAGAACCACATCTGCAACTTTTAAAAATCCCATCTCTCCCCTTCAAGCTCTCTTACCCTGTAACTTGCTCTAGGTCTTTGAAACTCAGTACAGAAGTGATGAAGTCAGAAAAGCGACTCTAAAACCCAGCAGCATGGGCTGTGTATATATATATTTTTAACTACTTCATATCAGGTTTACATAGTTTATGAGTACAAAGAGTTGTAAGTACTGTGAATTTAATGTGGGATCTGAAAAACTAATTTGCTTTATGACTTTCTACCTTAGGGCCTGAGCCTGGGTGAAGCTGGGCCACTAAACACTGCAAGTGTATCTGCTAAGCAATCTGGAGCTTACCATGTCAACAACTGAGTTTTCTGTCAGCATCCCTAACTCTTTCTGTCTCCTTACACTGCACTTAAAATTGAAGAAGGCTGCTAAAATGAGGCATTCTTAAGCCAGAGAGCTGCAAACCCACCAACAGGCATCCTAGCATTCAGCATCTGTCTCAGAGCAGCTATATGGCTATGGACGTTAAGGAGACCCTACAACTCAGACTGTGCTGATAATTTTTCAGATAATGTGGCATCAAAGTATGGGCAGTAGAGCATGACTTGACAGGTTGAGATGCAAAAAGCTGATATTCTGAGTAAGCTGATAGATTATGTGTTTTTTTTTCCCCCCGTCTCTTTTTTCTTTTCCTTTGTTTTAAAAAAGACATACTGAGACAGACTGCCATTCAATAAAGCCACTACTTTCTTCACCAACAATCAGCAACAGATGTAGCCCAATAAAATTAATAGTTTGCAAGTACGCACAAGAGAATACTCTTTTGTCTCTTTTCACCATCACAAATTTTGCAAAGGCTCTCTGGGTTTTAACAGAAAGGCAAAACTGGGGGCTTTTTATACACCTCATTTTGTTTAGTTAATCTGAACACTAAAAACACTTTTCTCCCACACTATGGAAAATTAATGTTGATTAATTTCACTTTCTAAAGTATGACTCAAGATACTTTTTCTGCCCTTACTTGTCCACTTTCAACTCAATCTTTATTCCTGAAGAAATCTGGGCTACTACTTACCAGGATAATTCAGTCCTACAGAACAGTTGTGCTAAAAAATATGCAAGATTAATATTAATGTACAAACAGAAATATATTACTCATACATAATATATAAGAAATTAATTTTCATTGAAATATCAGGAGAAGGATTAAAACCCTTAGATCCCTCTCATGCAATTAGCACTGCACTTGTGCAAGTCGATGGGACTGCACAAATGAAGGCTTCACATAACACTGGCAAGACTGGGGTTTTACAAACACTCGCCTACACTACAAAATATGCCATGAAGAGAATTCCACAATCGTACTGCTGTAATTATAGTACCACCCTGTGTGGATACTGTTAGGCCACATCAATGTTAGCAAATATACTGGTAGCATCTGAGCGGGCACACAGCTGCTGACATTGCAATGATGCTTGACTGCATGCCCAGTTGGAAAACCTCTGCTGGAACAGCACAGCTGCCCAAGGAAGTGGTGTACCAGCAAAACAAGCATGCCACTGAGCCAGTCTTCATCACTACCCACAGCGATTTGTGTCTAGCAGTTTTTCTTGCTCTCCTCTACAGGAATTATGGAAACCTCCAAAAATTCCCTCTGTACCATTTCATAATCTTATACTTTCACACTGCTGCTTAAAATTCCAGTTTCTCTTAGGTATGTCCTGTAATAAGTTCACTTGTTTTTTCCATGGCCTTCAATCTATCATTCACCATCACAGAAAGATCACAGAATTTGTTTCAGAAGCAGAAGGTTATACTTCTAGGTTTGTAGGACTTTAACCACCATTACATGGACTGCCAGATGTGAAGCAGGGAATATAAAAAGCAGAAGAGCTGTGGTTAAGAGAGAGTTCAGGAAAATCATCAGGTGTTGCAGACATTCCCTGACTAGTCCTATGAAAGAAGCACCAAGCAGCAAGACAGGATCAACCGTAAGTCAGCCAGGGATAGTTGCAAGATTCACATGTGCAGACAGCCATGTTCCTAGAATTTGGCCCTGAACTTACTTAGCCATCAGAACAGAAACCAAAAGAGGACTGTTGTAGTGGAAACACAGATTAAAAAAGGATATCTGGAAGGCTGGAATCTCAGATCAAGCTCTTTTAGTGAACCACCCCATTTTCTCTTGGAAAATGTAGATGGGAAGAGGTGACCTTCCAGCTCTGAAAAGCCACTAGGTGTGCCTTTTAGCAGAGAATGTTGAATCTGGATAACAGGCAAGAAACAGAGGAAGTCCTTCCCACACAGGATACCAACATTTTGGAAGCATAACCAGAGGGGAAAAATAGTCTTCTTCTTTCCTACCTTCCACCTTGTTTTTGAGTACACAAGCAACAAGCGACTTTTAAATGGCTGCGTCTATAAATGGCTACATTTTTAAGTGACTCTTTGGAGGCATTTCACAGGCATTAAGAATGATCAATGAGTGCATGTAAGGCTTTCATCTTGAGGAATTTAGGTCTCCAATAAAAACTGCAGGCTGCTGCTTTTTTTCCCCAGATTCGCACATTGTTACTGGCAGGCCTGTACTGAGATGCCCCACTCTTTCATTTCCTGTCTTATGAAGCCTATTCTAGCAACAAAGGTTTAATCACCAAGGGATAACAAGTTAACGTCAATGTGCATCTGGCAGGTAGGCCAAAAGGATCGTGGAAATCACAGAATCAGAGAATGGTTAAGGTTGCAGGGGACCTCTGGAAGTCATCTTGTCCAACCCCCGTGATCAAGCAAGGGCACCTACAGCTGCTTGCCCAGGACCATGTCCAGACAAGTCTGGAATATATCCAAGGAGGGAGACTCCAAAACCTCTTCTGGGTAACTTGCTCAGTCATCCTCATAGTGAAAAAGTGTTTTCGGATGTTCAGGTGGAACCTCCTGTTTCAGTTTGTGTCCACCAACTCTTGTCCTGATATGCCCCATAGCAAGGGCTAATGTCAGCAGGACACACATTTTTGCTGTCATATTTTATACAGAAATTTGTAAAACAATGCAGTAAATTGAATAAATGGAAGATGGGATTGGTAGGAGAAAAAAAAAAAAAAAAAAAAAAAAAAAAAGAAAAAGTATCCAAAGGTTTTGAACAATCAGGCATAAGATAATAAGATAAATTACTAGTCATCACGAAGCTATAGGAGGTCAAACAAGAGGACTCTACAAGATGTCACCTATCAGGTGGTTCATTTATGTTCATTTTGTACAACTTTATGGAACAAGCAGTACTGGGGATACACATTCATTTTAAATTAACGGTTAGCCCATTTTATGTTCCTGATGACAGAGTGACAAATTTGGGTGTTATGTTTGTTGTATGAGACAAATAATATACACATTACATAAAACAGCTTTATTAAGCAGTGGTTAAAAAACAAACAAACAACAACAACAACAAAAACACTTCTCAAAACATTTACACTCAATTAAGAAGTTATTCTTTGAGCACCACAAAGGGCAAATCATGGTTTCTTACAGTTTCACTTCTTGTGACTGATTGATTTTTGCATAAAAAACAGGTATGAACTTCAGTTAAAGCCACCTTTCTGGTTGGGATCTCTAGAGGGCTTCTTTCCTGTCTAGACTCTGATTTGGTGGATCACTTCTCTTCCCAAAATTTTAAAACCTTGTAGGTTTTAATATTTCTGCTCAGCTATAAAGTTTCAGTTGAAATGGGGCAAGAATAATTCAGAAGTTAGAGGGGGAAGAGAGAATTCCCTAGAGGTATGCAAAGAAACAAAAAGACATACCATGATTTATCATGTCTTGTTCCCAAAGATAATAAGGCTAGAAAAACAGAAGAAAAATCTTGCTGTTTCTACATGATTCTGAGGTCAGAATACAAATATTCATCACTATTCTGATTTTCCATAGTGGTTGTGTGGAAGGGAAACTGTTGCATGTTACCCTGGTCACTTGGCCAGCTGACCTGTTGAAGCACACATCTCAGGACATTTTGTCTCATAAACCTTTGCTGAATCTACATTTGCCCACTCTAGAGCTGCTTAGTATCTTCATCCAGTTTTGTGTCCTCTCCTGTTCTTCTGCCTTTCTTCAAGGAGATTTTTCTCTCCTCCCCCCACCTCGTTGAACGGAAATCTTGGCTTGAGGCTCTTGTAAAGTTCAAAGAACACGTCACCCTTTCTTTCTCTGATGCAAAGTTTTCCACAGGTGTGAAGAAGGTCCAAATTCCCCAACTGAAGCATCTGACAAATAACAAGACAGACAAACAGTATTAGATCTTAATGGTCGGTAGACAAGAAACTAAAAAACTCACAACCATTTTCTCTCTTGCTTGTGTTCCGCAGCCCCCAGCCAACGTAAGGGGCTCCTTTCACAGGCTGGTGAGTGTGAGAAGGTAGGAAATTTGCTGCTTAACTTTGTTAGGCTTTACAGCAACACGATAATAAATAACACCATCCTTGTAAAATGCAGAGAGGACTGTCTGATAGCTCACTACTGAAAGTAAAGACGAAGAGAAGAGAAATGCTTAATGCCCTATCTTGTCAGCTACTCCATGACAGAGGTGCTACCAGAAACTGAAGCATATGGTAATATGAAGTGGCCTACTGTGGCTAAAAAAACAGAATGGCCCTTTCTAAAAGTATATATGGTCACAACTTAAATAATACCTTCCTGAAAATGATGCCAAAATGATGGCAGAAGGCAAACCTGATATTTTTAGTGAATTCATTCTGAAACTCCAGAAGCAGAAAATATGTTTGCCACAGATTAGTTCCACAAACTATTTCAAAGCCAATTCTTTGTGCCAGCAACAAACCTTCTTTACCTTTTTCCAGCCCTGAATCCAAAATCCAGCATGAAAATCACTTGTTCTGGGCCTGAATTAACTAACAGGAAACCCAAGGCACTAGTTCCTGTATTTACATTACAAGTTTATGTGCTTATTCATAAAAATCCTGTAGTCCGAATGATCAGCTTGGGTTGCTGATGAGGAGGATTATTTTAATTTCTTTCTGTATTTCAATTAAATGCATGACTATTGATTTCAGTGTATTTTTTCAGTTAAAAGCACAGTGATTTATGTTGTTAAAATGCTACTGCCTGCCCTGCCAAAAGCATGCATCTGGGAACATTTCTGGGTTGCTCACAGTCTTTTCTCTCTTTCTGCCTCTGACTGCCAGTGCCTGCTGTTGAAACAAACCAGCTACTTCAAAAGGCAGTTCCTGTTTTCTGTCTTTGAGAGTTTGGCAGTCTTTTGAGGGGTGGGGCTGGGCTGGGGGAAGGCATAGTAAGAGAAGAAAGGTAGATTCAGGGTCCATGAATAAAGAGAAAGAAAAGTAATGGTAAAACAGTACACCTACCTGAGTTCCAGTCTTTGTCCCAGGTCGATACCATTTCTGGATTCATCTGAGGTCCGTAAGTTGAGATTCAGGGAGACGCCAGCTCTTTGCAGCCATCTGAATTGTGTGATCCCCATCTTCATAAGCTCATTGTCAGCCTGCACTTTGATGGCTCCTTCTAGAACGGTGCTGTGATGTGCCCAGTGTCCCCTGCTGTGACATGCCCATCCTGGCACACAGCTCTGCACAACCACAACAGGACAGAAGAGAAGCCCCAGATTCACACTCATCCTGTTCTTCAGCTGGTTTGACAGTTGCTGGTTCTTCTCTCCTTTGTTCAGCACTTTTGATACTCTCTGCTACAGTGAGTTTCTGCAAGCCTTTTGCAACACCTACATAAGCATTTTTATTCCTGCAGTAATTGGCAGTGAATCTGTGCTGCCCCTTCTCTTCTCAGGACCAGAAAACCCAGCATGTTCTTGTATTATTAATGAAGGACTTTCTGCATTGCCACAGGTAATACAGTATTCACATGAGCTTCACATTCAGCTACTTACAGAAGCAATTATGCTTGCTGAGCATCTACTCTGGATGGTACCAACAGGACCCCAAACTGAGCTCGGTTGCTCACATGGACATGCTAGCACCAGATAGGCTTTACCAATAAACTGTTGGTATAAGCCAGAGTTTGTTCCCCCCTCCTCTGCCAGCTAAGCAATTAACAGTATAATTATTATTGTATAGTTATGCTGGTGTGGTTCTGCATGTACAAAAGTCGTTAAGCTTCAAAAGTAAAGGCACACTTTCTGCTGAGTCAGGAATCTTCTTATTAGGTGCATGGCAACGCATTAAGGAGGAACAAGAGAGGCATAGATGCACATTTTTTCTTGAACATGGATTTTCATCTTCCAACTGCTTTACAAAAAATGTGTTGTGATTAAGCATAGCAACACACTTTTCAGGAACTACCAACCTTATTTTCTCAATAAGAAAAATGAAGCAGAAATGTTCAAGAGGATTTGCCCAAGTCAACAAAAAAAAAACAAGTGAAAGAAAAATGACTGATTTCCAGTTTCCAATTCACTACTACATCAAACCTTGTTCTCCACTTTTAAACACTAAGTATCACCAAGATTATTATCCTAGCCTAACAGCATACTTCCAGTAATTTAGGATCTTTACAAGAAACCTACAGCATGGATTCAGCACTTTATTAAGTCCAAAGTATATTAGGGTTTTGCCAATTTTAGAATTCTTTCAATAGCTATCTATCTACAATCTGCCTGTTTAAGTCTGTTTGATAGTTTATGGGTTCTGTAGATTCATCAGTATCATGGACTTAATCAGTTCTGACCTGTTCCTTGAGTTGTTGTAACTGATGATGAGCAATGGGCATCACTTCTTGTCCCAGCTGAAAGGCAACTTGCAGTGAAGATGATTCAGGTCAACATGTTTCACTTAGCAAGCAGGAGGAGCTCAGGTGATATCTCAGCTGATGACATTGTGCTATGTTAAGGCAATCACATCCTATCACATTATTTTATACAGGCTTAGAAGGAAAGTGCGCCAGTTTAAGCATAAGAATACTTCACCAAGAAAGCAGAAGTCACATTTTTAGTGTCATCTTTTCTCCTAAAAAGATACCTTCTAGCACTCTTAGCATAGTATTCTTTTAATTAAGTAACACAGGGTATTCGGTACTCTTAATTGTCTGATAACCACCCTCCATATTTTTGTTGCTTCTTGAGTAAAATTACTTGAAGTCTGACAATGCAAACTACACAACTATAAATAATGTAAATGAAACCTTCACTCCCTAATATGATTTTTGGGAGGCTGAAAATTCCCCCAAAACAGCATGTTTAAGTAGCCATTTTCAACATCCCATTCAATTCAACACATGTTCTTCCAGTGGAGTAACAAAGCCACTGCCTAATAATAACTTTTACAAACCCAATTTGTTTTACTGTTTGTGTTATATGCTTATGTTTTCATTCCCATCAGCCTGGACATCAAATCTATAGTGTTAAACATTTGTGTATTACCACTTTCAATTTTGATTCTCATTGCTATAACGCTTGCATCACTAAAATTTGAAACCAGTAATATCTGTTAGAAAAATAAATTATCTTTCAAGATTTTACAAACATGCATTTATGGTTTCCAAAAGTACTAATGCTTTATCAGGAACTTGATAGCTTTATGCTTCCCCTGAGAAAAAGAATATGAAAGTCTAGGTTACTTATGTGGAGACTAGAACCACAGGCACTGAAAAATCAGTTTAAGAGCTCTGAATGGAGGCAGGGGGCAAATGGTGATTTGAAAGTATGCAAGTGTTACTCAATAATCTTGCTCTGGATTGAAAGTTTTTTTCATCTTAAGTACATTTCTAAGATAAAAGACAAAAAAGAGCAGGAAGAGAAACATGAGGCCAATCAGAAGATACCAGAACCCTGGTTATACCTCATCCAAGTAAAGAAGATTCACAGATGACACTGAAGGTAACTGACCTTATATCACCACAGAGAAAACCTAAATCTCTTTTTCTCAAGTTTACAAGTAAGAGAAAGCCAAATTGGTAACATCTTCTTATCTTGGTAACTGTCTTAACTTGAATGATTCTCACTGTGCTTGAAGGCTGCAGGAATTGGCTTCCAACATGACTGGGAAGAGCGATTTCAAGCAGTCTTTTGGGGAAAGATGACAGAAATAGAAAACAGGATGACTCTGAATCCATCAAAAACTTACAGCTGGTCATCCTGTGATTTCTACTCAACAGCAATCCTACAAGATATTCAATGGCCTGAACTGCAACTAATGGGAGCCATTCCTTTTTCCTCTTCTTTGAAAAGAACGTTTTCCTTAGACCTGTTCTTCTCAG
Source organism: Aythya marila (assembly GCF_965140915.1). Taxonomy (NCBI): domain Eukaryota; kingdom Metazoa; phylum Chordata; class Aves; order Anseriformes; family Anatidae; genus Aythya; species Aythya marila. The sequence goes on along the minus strand of NC_139043.1, from coordinate 115,437,143 downwards.
TCTAACAACCTGTTCCTCCCATAAAATCCACAACACATCCCATTCCCCAAGTGTGTCCCACCAATGTCCAACTTGCACACTGGAGATGCAGAAGCCATGAAAGCATGGGGTCCTTCCCTGGTGGACATATCCTGCCTGGTATTTCACTCTCCTCTCTCAACTCCAGTTCCCTCTTGGCGGCACTCCAGGTTCTGTGCTGCCTCAGTGGCCTCCTCCCAACCTCCTCCAGCTATGTTCTCAGTAGCTCCACAAAGAGCTACCTGTTGGCCCACATACCCTTAGGTATCACCCCTCATTCCTCTTCTGCCTCCCTCTTGCCCTCTGGTTTGCACGTCTATTGGATAGCAGGCTAAGAGATTTCTTACCCAACAGATGGGCTCACAAACAGGGAAGCAAGGAGAGTGATGGAAGAGCAGCTCCTTAACCACAGGGTATCCATATGCATTCACACTGATGGGTTGCACCATGCTCGCACCATTGCAGGTTAAAAGCTTCCTTAAAGCAAAAGCTATTACTTCTTATAATTTGCTTGTGCTGTGTTTTTAGGCTTCCTGAACTATAAGGGGTCATTATGCAAGATACAATGCCTAAAATATTAACTCTAGGTCACTCTATTGATAATATTTCTGAAGATAAAACAGATTACCTGCCCTCAGTAAATGACTCCCCTGCCTTCCCCCACTACTCCCCATACAGCCATTATTACTTGGTCACTGACATTTGAAGAGGTAGATGAGATCTTCCGAGAGTTTGACCTTTTTTTTTTTTCCTGAAATATTTTTTTGACCCTTTATTTTTTTATTTTTCTGAAATCTTTACTTTCTAAAGTAGACCGCATGAATGGGATTTCAATCATCAGATACTAGGTGCTTCAGTGACATCAAAATGTTGTTCACCGGGAATGGAAAGAGAAGTAAAACAAGGAATTATATCACAAAGATTCATTTCCCAATATACTTTAGGCTACTGTTGTGATTCTACTTAATTCAAATATGCTATAAGACGGAAAAATGAATGTCTACAACACAGTTTACAAAAAAAAAAAAAAAAAAAAAAAAAAAGATCAAGAAAACCCACAACCAAAACTAAAAAAGCAAATCCACCTCAATTTGTTGTTCACAAATATTTTTTAAAAATTCACCCCTTATGCCAGGATTTTGGCTGACTGTATTCTACTCCTCTGCCATTAATGCTCCCTGCCGTAAGCACAACTCCTAGTTGGGGATTCCAATGCGTTAGCAGAGCTAGGATAAGATCCCAGATCTCAGTTGTGCTGGCATGAAGACAGGTCTCCTCAGTGATACAGAAGACAATATCCTAGGGAGACTGGAATTAGTCCTATTCCTCGCAACTCAATCCAAGACGTAAGGCATACCAAGATGCAAGTAATTACTAGCTAGTGGCTACAGATAGGAATGGAACATGGTTCAACCTAAGCATTTCATGACAAGTGACAGGACGGCTTGAAAAGGGGGGCTTTTTTTCCAACAGGATGGAAAGTGTCAAGAGCAAAGAAAAAAGGGTTACCTCTTCAGTTTGGGAGGGGCTGATTCTGGGCATTGGAGATACTTGTGGTGTTTTCAGCTGTGTGCTGTTGCTGTCTGGAACAAGCTCTCTGTGGATTGACTGAATATGGTTTTGGAGTTCACTTTCTGATTCAAATTTAACATTGCAACTAGAACATCGAGTCTTCAGTCCCCCTGCCTTGCTTTTGTTCTCAATGGAACTCAAGTTCTCATTTTGGCCCATGCCTTGTCTGTTACTGCTTGAAGGGATGTTGACACTTGGGCTACCACTTTTACTGAGATTAACACAGCTAGCACACAGACCATATGGCAGACCGTTGATGTCAAGTTTCACTAAATCCTGTTTCGAACGGAATTCCTTCAGGCAGGAAGCACACTTGTACAGTTTCTGGAGATGCTGCGCACGCCCCGTGGACTGCACGGCAGAACCATTTCCAGTTTTCTGCATGTGGAACGTGCCGTGGATTTTCAGTTCCAGCGTGGAGGTCACGGTCTGCATGCACACCACGCAGCGGAACCCCGTCAAGGAGTTCCTCAAGTCAGGGTGCATTTGGCAATGCTCTAAAAATTCCTCCTCACTCTGGAGGGGCATCTTGCAAATCCTGCAGTTTCCAGTGTCCAGGCTCTTACTGTGTGTGACTTTATGCTCAGTAAGAGTCAGAAGAGATGGAAACCGCTCACCGCAGATTGGGCACATGTAATGTTTCACTGGTCCCAAGTGTGTCTGCATGTGTTCTCGGAGCCCATTTTCAGAGAAGAATGTTCGAGAACACACATTACACTTGTAATTCCCTTTGATGAGTTCAGCCTTTTTCTTCACTATGGCACTTTCTCCAGGCCGAATGTTGTGGTCTCGAAGCTGGTGGTTTTGCAGGAGAGTCTCCATGGTATAAGCTGCTCCACAAATGTCACAGCCGTACATAGGCTCAGATGTGTCCACATCTTCTTCACTGCCATCGTGGCTGTTATGGGACTCCTGGCTATTTGTCAGTAAGGTCTGGAGCTCCACTTCCTCTTTCTGAACCTGCTCAGCTGCCCCATTCGTCCCACAGTTTGGAGTTTTTGTTTCAAAAACACAATGCTTTTCCCTCAAGTGCTTTTCCAGCAAGATGATAGCGTGGAAAGCTTTGCTGCAGAATTTGCAGTTGTACTTCTTGCTGTGCGTAGTAATGTGACACTGCAGCTCCACCTCTGTACCAAAGGACTCACCGCAGAAGATGCACTTGTGCACTTTGCCTTGGTTCTCCAGGTGGTTGTGTTTAACATGAAGCTGCAGGTCAGTCTCATTGCGGAAATCCCAGTTGCAAGACGTACATCTGTACACCTTCTTTTCATTGCTGTGCTTCACAGCCAAGTGTAGCTGGATAGAGACCTTGGAGTCAAAAACCTCTTGGCACAAGGTGCAGCGGAAGAATACAAATGTATGCATGTCCAGCAGGTGTTTCTGCAAGTCATCCACAGAAGTAAACTGCTTGTCACAGCTTTCACAGATGTAGTAGGTTGAGGTGATCATGAAATGAATGGTAACATGCTTCAGCAGGGACTCTTGATTGGGAAATTCCTTGTTGCACTGAGGGCAGGTCAGTTTTGGCAGGACGGTGTCGAGATGTGTTTTTAAATGAGTCTGAAAACCGTCCAAGGAAGTATACTTAGCACCACACTGATTACAAATGTATTCACCTGCAGGACGAGGAGGAGCACCTCCAACTGCCTGCATCATCTTTAAAGAGGTCTGCTCAATGGTTACAGGAGATAAGGGACTCATGGCTCTGGATTTTTTTCCATTATGGATGTAATTCAGTGCCAAAGGAATGTTCTTATGGTTCTCCTTGATATGCTTGTTCAGCTTAAGAACGCTATTAAATATTGGAGAATTTGTACAGTAAGAACAAGAATACACTTCCACCACTGGATCTTTTGGGGTTCCGAGCACAGGGGAACCAAAACGGGAACTGCTAAGATCACAATGGACTTGTCTAATATGCTCTTCCAGAGAAGAATCTGTAAGAAATCCCATGTAGCAATGGGGACAAAAGAATGCATTACTGTCCTTAGCAGCAGGGTTGGCAAATCCATGAGAACATCGGATATGTTCCTGAAGAGTGTTGAGGTCATTGAACACTTCAGAGCAGAAGTTGCACTGGTACACCATGGCAGGCATGGTAGAAACAATCAGTCCTGGGTCAGGAGCTTCATGGACTTGCTTAAGATGTTCGTTCAGATTGTAGAGAGATGGCAACACCTCCAAACAATACTGACAGATGTGGGCTTGTTCGGGTTTATCTAAATGCATAGTTTTCAGGTGTATCTGCAGGACTGCAAGGCTGGAAAACAACTGTTTGTTGCAATAAATGCAGCTGTAGGTAACTTTTGGCTGTTTACTCGAAGGACCAGTGATATCTGGCACTTGCTGAGCTGCCCTCTTCCTTCCACGGCCTTTCGGTATAGGGGGAGCTGCTTCCACCATCGTTGAACTATCCACCGAGAGATTGGAATCAGGAGTGGTGCTGGAGACCGAGGTGTAGCCAACAGTCACCAACGATGGGCTGTTGCTGTGGTTGCATGACTCTGGCTGCTGGTGACTATCCATGTGGCTGTACAGCTCTTCCACGGTGTGAAAGTTCTCAGAGCAAATGCTGCATGAATTCTTCTTCTCACCATTATGGGCCTGCTCCATGTGATTGACCAGAGACGTTTCCTCTACAAAGAGTTCATGGCAGTAAACGCACTGAAGAGCAGACCGGTCTTCGTTAGGGGAACACTCAGGGTGGCATTCTGCAATGTGCTTCTGAAGATCTTCAGGAAAATCAAAGCCTTCCTCGCACTGACTGCATTTCTGAGTGTCTTTCATTTTCCAGTCCTCCATCCGGGAAGCAGACTGAGAGCCATCCTTGTTTCTCTCGTGAACCTGCATGTGACCGTGCAGCGAACTGGATGACAGGAATCCGCGTCTACAAATGGCACATTTATATGGCTTGTTGGACGTATGAGTCTTTAAGTGAATTTTAAGATGATCGCTCCTCGAGAACGCTGCGTCACACTCACTGCAGTGATACTTCTTGTCTCCCGTGTGAAGCTTTATGTGGCGGTCCCTGCTCCGTTTATGTTTGAAGAGACGACTGCAATACGTGCATTTAAAAGGGAGCTTGTCGCTGTGACTTTGCTCGTGGTGCTTTAAGTAGCTGAGGCGGCTGAACGACTTGTCACAGAACTGGCATGGATAGGGCAACCCTGGGCCTCCTTCCTCTTCACCAAAATCACAACCTTCTCCATGGCTCGGGGAAGTCTGGTCCTTGCTCGAAGGTGATGATGCTGGCCATGAGCAAGTGGGGTCATCCTCAACATCCACTCCATCTGAAATGAAAAAGAAACGTGCCCACAAGATTAATCCCTACAGCTCAAAGGAGACACCGAATGCACATGAGCAACGCAGACCTGCTACTCCTAAATAGCTAAAACATTAAACTCAGAGTAAGATATTTCTTACACCTGTACCCAACAGCTTCAAGACCACATTTATTTTTATCAGACTGTAAAACATTAGAAGTTATTAAATAGTTCTGTGCCTATATTACCTTTTTATTGCTTTTTTATCATTCTTTCTCAGTTGCAGGATATGTATTATACACTGACACCTTTATTAAAATGCAGATTTTAATATATTTAATGTTTCTTTTGTATCCATTGTAAAATGATTTGCATATTATGTGAGCATCTGAAGAGTCAAAGGAAGGGAGAAAATATTACAGGAATGATTTAAAATTAATACAGTCAACCCACACGCCTAATATTTAATAAAAAAAATCCCTCTGCTTTGTCACAGTTTTTTTTTCCCCTTGAAGTTGATTTTGAACGCAGAAATCTTTTAAAGGCTATTACTGACAGAGACTTGGGTGTTATTCTAAATAATATGAAAAATTATAGGGGAGGAACAGGGCAACAATATAAACAGCAGTGTTTTCTCTAATAAAGTGCTACCAGATTTCTCCAATAACTATACAATTCAGTTACTGAAAGCTGGTAGCTGGATCATTAAATGTTCAAAACTAACGAACTAACAGCCAGGATCAAGGAAAATGAGAAAGTTTCACAAGGGTCAGAAGTGAACAGCATTTTTTTTTTTTCTAAGTTCAAGAGGTTGCCCACCACTTCTTCCTTTTTGCAAAAGTCTCAGCCAGCTGAACTTCCTTAGTCCAGCAGAACCTGTACTGTGAGGTGATCACAGACAAAGCGACTTGTGAAAAACTGGAAACAGGAAAAATGATAAATGATTATGGTAAAAGCTGAATGATTTATGAGTAACAAGGAAAAGACAAAACAGGAATGCTAGCCAGATAATAAACTAAACTAGTTATCCATGATATTACCTCATCTCTAGACAGGGCAAGTCATAACTTTTTTTCACCAGGTGTGCCCTACAATTTTTACACCTTTTGTTTTAAGTGTAAACTATGTTGCTCCAATGATTACACTCATAAGAATGCTTGAAAGACCACAAATAATCCTTTTATTCCTTTCCAGGGGCAAGGCTTCATGCTTTTTTCTTTTTAAATTTAAAATCGATTATGGTAATAGCACAGAAAAAGACAGGATAAACCTTTTTGAAAAACATCTTTCTTCAGATATTCTTGCAAAACAGTTTCTTTGCAACCTCAGCCTTCCCTCAAGAAATTTACTACACTGGCATGAATGTTGGAGCTGGCCTATATTATGTAAACAAATTCCAAGCCTGCTTTCTTTAAGGTAACAAGATTTTACTAGATGATCAACCTCTTGCTTATCCACAGGAAACAGATGAGGATTCATTCCTTTCCTGCATCGAGAAACTGATGACAACACCATCTCCCTATCAATGCCAGATGGCAACCATCAAACTCTGAGAAAACAACCAAACACCATTCCTGGATCCCTGCCCATTGACACAATGCTTTTCAGCGTAAGTTGAACACTGGGTGGTTTTTTATCCTCTTGTTTACCTCCTGAAGAGGTGGGGGGGGTCACAAATTACACACACCTTTCTCACGCACGGACACCCACTCATACCCATGCCCCAGTATATATCTGCACTTACCTGATGAATCTGCACTACTGGTTTTCATTTAAATAAACTAAAAAAAAGCAAACACAAGCCTAGGCATCATGTCTTTGAACTGAAAACAGTGTTTGTTTTTTTAAGAAAAAATAAAATAAAATTAAAATCCTCTCCTCTGGCAAAAGTACTACCATCCCCTAAAAGGCTTTGCAGTGTACTGAAGTGAAGTTGCTCATTGTCATACATACTAAGTGATAGCAGACAGTTGAGTTTTCAAGTTGCTACATTAATGACTGCAATATTCATAGGAGACTTTTGATGTAAATCTGTGTACTGCCCTTTCAAATTGCAGGGTTTGACTCTTAGAATTGGAAATGATCAAAGCAGTGGAAAACCTACTTACAGAAAAAGATGTTAACTATTATTACATTTTTAAATTTTATTTTAAATGAATATTTTCAGCCAGGTCTCCTAAGTGGAAAGATGCTCTGTTCTTTAAAAATCAAATGTATTTCTGACATACAAATGCTGCTGGCAGATGAGCAGGAATTTATGTCAAAAACCTGAGCAAAGAAAAATAGTCTGCAACTGCCTAAGCAACATATTTTGTAACCAAATTTAGTATTAAAATGTATATCCTATGCAGAAATGATATATTATTGTATAAATGTTTAGAGGAATATATACTAAGTGTTATAAATAGTGTGCTATCACTGACATGGTAGTAAATCACTTTCTTTTTGTGGCCACTGCCTGCTTGGTTTTACCTATTATACAACTATTCCCTCTGGCTTGTGAACCCCAGCGGGACGTCGGGCTGGCGGCGGGGTCGGGATCAAGCACTGAGCGTGACCACAGGAGAAGCAAGGGGAGCCCCTTTTCCCCCATCCAATTCTCCTTGTTTGCTTGGGGTTCTCTCCTTTAGCTTTTGCACGAGGTAAAACAAAAACAAAAACAAAAAAACACAACAAAACACTGGAGGGGGAATACGGTTACTACAGAACAAGCCTGGTTCTTCCTTTCCAACCAGCAAACACAAATGTTTCTACATATCATGCTGCTGTTGTTTTTTTTTTTTAATCCAAGCCCATAATAATTCTGCACAGTAATTTTCTTAGTGCAAAAAGGAAAAGAGCAAACCATTTAAAGGTCTGATCTAATGTCTTTTTTTTTTTTTTTTTTTTTTTTTTTTTTTTTTTTTTCCAAATCTGCCCTTTCCGAGCTACCGGAGAACCTCTTCCTTCCCGTCAGGCTCGGGGAACCCCGCGCAGGGCAGCGGGGAGAGGACAACAGGATCTTCCTGAGGCCGAGTGTGACGGGGCAGCCTGCACATGGCAGCAGGGAGGACAACAGGATCTTCCTGAGGCCGAGCACACCGGGGCAGCCTGCATGGCTCTGTGGCTTCCCCTGGGGCGGCTGCGTGGAGGGGGCCCAGCCAGCCGGCGGCCGTGCTCCGGAAGGGGGGCCTCAGCGCGCCATCGCACAAAGGGCTCCTGAAGCGGGGCCTGCAGGCCCCTGCTGCCGAGGGAGATGGTTCATTGCAGGCTGGTTTTCCCTGTGCCGACTCCAGCCTGCATGGGATGGACTCACGCCTGGGCTCAGGGGCTGTCTAGAAATGGATCTGGGGACAGCAATCAAGATGGAAACCCCAACTAAGGGTAGCTGCCGCTGCTACAGCAGGACCTGAACGGTGGCATTGCCCACCCTACTGTCTCCCCATGCTTCCTCACGAAGATGCAGTACCAGATAACTAAGGTGCAACTGGCCATTTCCCAATGGCAGTCAGCAGTTGCCACAGGCTGCCATGTGCTGAGACCATGCTACATTTGTTGGCATTCAGTGAGCAGCTACGGGCTCCCCAAGTCACCCCAGGGAGCTCCCCACATGTGAGCACTGGGCTCGGGGTGCAGACCCCACTGCTGCCTGCCCAGGGATATTTCACACAGACCTGCTTTGTGTTGGGGGTGAAGTCTGACCCGTGGCTGGGATAAGACTTCAAATCCCTTTTTGCCAATCACTCCAATAGGAAATACAAACAGCTCGCTGCTACTCTGCATACATCCATGTGCGTATAAATCTGCAGACACCTACCCACTGAGCTATGTCAACATTACAAATGCTGATTTTAAATGTTATAACGAGCTGCTTTTAAACACTCTGGATGAAATTCAGATGCACACATGCAAGTCCCCAGCAGTGGCACACGTCTATCTGGGGCAGAAGAGAGTTCCAGATATGTCACACAGTGTTTATGGGGGTTTAAAACATATTTTCTGTATTGACTTATTCTTTTTTCTTCTGTACTCACTGAGTGCTACTTACCGCAAATGCCTTTTCTGTGTTATGGCAAGTATTCTGAGTTTCAGTGTGATGCACTTAACATGTCCATGTAAATTTTTAATTTTTGGAACCAGTCACTTCACACTCGCTGACTCTAAGAAAGCCCTAGCACTCACAACCAAAAATCTTTGCTGGAAATCGGCTACAAGGCCTAAAAGTCTATTTAAAGATGCAAATGTGTGTGAATAGTTAGTGCAGATGTTTTTCTCCACCGACTGTACTTGCTGAGTTTCACCATTTCCATAAAGCACATTAAAACAAGTGTGTGAACACTCTGAGATGAAAGTACCAAGCACTCCTGAGACTTCCAGTGGAAAGTAGAGCTGCCTGACTTTTCTCCAAGCAGACAGGAATGCCCATGATTCAGCAGCCTGAGTAAATAAAAGAGGTCCTTATTTCCTAATTTTGCTGGCTGGCCACACTGCAGCAGTCTCTGTGTTGCTGCCAAAGGGGATGCAAAACTGGAACTACACCCAGCAGCTGAAGGACTGTCTTTGTTAGCCAGCCAGGCCTTCCTGACCATCTTCTGGCAACAAAACTACCATATCCTGCAAGGAAGACCTCCATCTCAGGCTTGATAGTTCTCTAGTCTGTCTAATAGGACTAAACAACAGATTTTGCCTGGTCTGTGCTGGAGGAGGACAGCTGGAAACTCAGTTAGTAGCAGAGTAACACCTGTTCAGTCATATTTATGGGGGAAAGTGCTCACTAACAGAAAAGTGAAGTAATACCAGAAGGAGTTATCCCATGGAAGGGGGAGGGAAGAAGGGGGAGCATCAGAGCACAAAAGCACCTCTGTGGAGTTCGCGGCCAGCCACTCATGTGCCAACCTCAGTAGTCGTGAAGTCTTAATAGTGATCTTATCCCTGGTGCTGCTGACTGAATTAACAGTACTGCTTCAGAAAAACTTTATTTAGTCACCAGGAAGGTTTACGACATATGCACACTTTGGCTGGAATATGCTTCAGGGCACTTGCTTTATCATGCCTTGTTTTTCTGTATGTTTTACACACATTTTTGCTGCCACTAGACAAATGGCCGCATTCCTAAAGAAACTATCGGTAAACCTTTGTGCTCCATAACATAGAACATTCCTCTGATAAAGAAGGTTTCCAAATATGCAAAAAATATATATTCTCGGTATCCTATAAAAAGTAGCTTTCTATTTTCCCTGTTTTGCTGCTCCTGTAACTGGGACACAGAAAAGCTGGAGCGGTTTGCCTCGGGTTACAAATGTAATCTGTGCAACAGAGGAAACAGAACCCTAGGTCTGAGCCATCCCTGCAAGAAAAATCCTTTCTCCCCCCTGAAACGCAGAGCTGGCAAAAAGCTTAAGCTGATGGACGCGACCAAGGAGAAAGCACAGCCGCTCAGCTGACAGACACCCTCGGGCGCCGGGTCCTGCTGACACCTTCTCGCCGTTTTGCCCAGTTAATGGCAATGGCAGACTGGTCACACCGCCATCCTGCTGGACCCATCTGAAGCAGTGAGTAGCAAGGGACACAGTTTATAACAATGGGTACGCAGGAGGGGAAGAGAGACTAAAAATGCCAAACCAAGTATATCAAGCAGCAGAATGTAAATTTGTCTGAGACATACTTTCGCATGCATACGGATGATGAATATGTATGCACATGTACTCACTGAACTGTTGTGTAGGTATTATTTGTTGTACCACCACCAGCCAAAGACCTGTTCATATACCACTGTATGCATACATGTGCCCTCATACACACCACACACATGGAAAGGCATGGATAACATATACAAACTTACAGCCTTGTCAGTTTACCAGATGAGTAGCTACAAGACAGCATTCAAACTGCAAGTAAGGAAAGGACTAAGTAGGAGGTAGGTAGGTCAGTTAACTGGATGGATGATAGACCTCCACAGTTTTAAATCCTTGCATTTTTGTGTAGGTAATTGAGTGGAGTGGTTATTATATATCATATAGTTTACTTGTAATGGCTGCTTCAGGTTTTAGTGCTGGACACATTTTATATTATTACTGCCACTAATTGTCTGCAGGGCTACCTTGAAAATGAGATAAGGAATCTAAAGGGAATATGCAGGTGTGAACAAATAGTAAATGAAGAGGTTAGATATTACTGAAATAAAACAATATAATGCTGTGTGTGGAATATATCTAAATAACAAGATCAAAGGACAGTGTTTAAGCATTAAGATTAGTGATGTCCTAGCACATATGTCCCTAAAACAAATGATGGTTTTGAAGTTTTTAATGGAATTAGCAGATAGTACTCACCTTTAAAGTCACTTTAAATAATATATATGTTGTTACATAACATTCTCCATTTGTTTTCAATAGAAATAGACACAGTTTTGGAAAAACTGCAACTTTAATATAACCATCACATTTTTTTCACATCAGTGACCCCACATTAAACTCACTCATTTGTCTCATAACTTATTAAATGGCTTGAAAACTAATACTCTGTAATGGGCATTCAAAAGAGAAACGTGAACTTTAAAAATTATTTATAATTTACAGATGTTTTTAAAATCTATCAATATTTCAAAACTACTTTGGGAGCACCAATTAAATGCATTAACAGTTAGATTACTGGGGGAAAAACATACAAGGGTTCCCGATTAACCAGTCTGAGACAGCTGGTATGGAAGTTTCCCTGTTTTAAATTTCATACCCAGAAGAAAGGCAGCTCCCAGAAACAACAAATAAGGCCCTTTAATACCTCACAGGAAAAAAACTGCTTGCTTTTATAAAACGCCTTTAACGCCTAGATAAGTAGTTAACATTCCCATATTGCTCTCCTAAGGTAACCTATGTCTCCAGTTCCATTATGTCTTCTTCACAAGACATATTACTATTACGTGTGTAGAGAGGAGCATAAATGTTTTCCTAGATTGTTGCTTAAAGTTCATTTGAACAGACGGAGCCCGCTGAATTCCATCTTCTACAGCCGAATGAAAGGAAATGTAAGCAGTTCACATTCTGCTCCACCTTTCAAATAATATGCAAAAAAACAATTTGCAACTAGAAGAAAACAGAGCAAACCTCGGTTTGTTTGAGGAAGCCAGTATTCTGCGCCTCTCAAGGCAAAGAGAAAGAATAAGTAATTTTCCACAGTCCTGTACATATAACTAATGACAGTCACCATCCTCAAAGCTTATTATACTGCTTTACATAATTGGGAATCACATGTCACACAATTAATTTACAGGGGTTGTTTCGTTGTGACTATACAAGCACTAAGCGATTCAAATTAGCTCGTTTGTCCACTGCTTAAATGTGACAAACACATTTACAACCGTATTTCTTCCGCTGTTAAGTTGCCGTTGCTTTTAGGAGCTGTTTTTGTTTGTTTGTACAGTATGAGTCAGAGACCACCAGGCTTGCTCCATCTGAAGCTACGGTCAGAAAAAAATCACCCTGAGAATAATTACATTGAGAATCAAGATAATGGCAGAGCAAAAAAAAAAAAAACCATTGAAACGTTCTAGCAAACTTGCACATAATAGCGGTCTCCTAAGAACCTGTACATTAAGAACGTCGTGCACCAAAAGTAGTGTTTCAGTTAATCGCTTCTTTGGTAGAAAATAATCATTATAATTTGCGGTGCTGATAACAGTGTTTGTGCAGCTTATTAAGACGAATGCATGACTAGGGGACAAGAGTTCAGGCTCCTCGCCGGACGCCAGGAATTCCCCATGCATTCATTCTGCTGTCAGTGGGTCGTGCTCTCCCCAGACAGCACCACGATAGGACCAGAAACTCTCCCTCCAGTCTTCCCCTAAGAGCAGCTCCTTCCAAAAGCTGCAGAAGTGTATGGAAACCTCAGGGACAGCAGCCCCTGCACCACAGTCCTAGTCATAAGGGTATGTTTCCAGTGGCATACGGGTATTAAAATGAGTTGGCTGCTGCCTTCTTTCACAGGTTTGCACGTCCAAAGTCAGCGAAGCGTAATTTTCTTTCTTCCCTTCCCCAAACCAAACACTCCGGAGGCTCAGACCCTAAAAGCTGACCAAGACCCCACTTCAAAGCTGCCTTCCAAGTCCCCCTTCTCACCCAGCCCCCAGCCCCGCGGGGAGGAGGGCAGGCTGTCAAAACCTCTGTAGCTGGAGGCTCAGACAAAAGATGGAGCCCCTGAGCAGCATTTGCAGGCAGAAACCCGTGAGATGCCAAGCACCACCTTGGGTTCTCATTTGAATATTGCCCTTCTTTCCCTTAATCTAGAGTTTAATCATGAAGGCCTGCAGGGACTGCTGGGGGTGTACCTTACACTCAGCCGCCTTGCCTCTTTTCCTCACATGTGCCTGTCCCTCCCACCTGTGTCTCTATTTCAACCACCCCAATTCCTTGCTTCACTGCCTCGAGACCAGAAATCCACCAGCAAGATGCATTTTGGATGGGGGCTGAACTAGGACAAAGAAAAGGAAGGCAACGTATGGGAAACAAAAAAAAAAAAAGAAAGAAAAAAAAAAGAAAAAAAAAAAGAAAAAATAAAGAAAAAAAAGGAATAGATGGTGGGGAGATAGAAAGGGGTAAATAAGTGCCTCTGAAAGAAACCCGGGGAAAGATATCGCAAAGCCTTTTACAGGAAATGGAAAGCAAAACGGAACGAGGAGTAAGTGAAAGCCATGCAGTCAGTTAACGCTTTCGAAAACATATCAGCGCTATTTTACAGTGTGCTAGGATTAAATACAGTAAATAAACACAGCCCTGCTTATTTCTTCAAATGACAGAGACGTGGTGGCGGTCTTATTTACACAGGTGAAAATTCCTGGACCTAGATCTGCAAAGGGACTTAGGTGTCTCCAGGAGCCTAAGAAGCAAAGAAAGCAGGATTCATGGGGCCCCGGGGGGAACCGGGAAAAGGTCTGCAACCTCGCAGCTTGGGCACTCAGCTGGGAGAGGGGAGGACTGGGCTCTTTATACATTAAAGAGTCACTGGATGAAAACAAAAATAAACCTAAGCACAAGGTCCAGACTGCCAGAACCCCTGGACTAACTGAGTGTCCTTCGCAGTAGGTGAACAGTCCCTTCTCAGATGTGCTCCTCCCAGACCTATGAATACAGCAGTCTTTGCTCCGGCAAGCCCAGCTTCCATGGGAAGAGACCCCTGCAGATCCGAGGACCTTCTGCTTAGAGGCAGGAAACGTGGCTTTGAATCCCCTTGGGATGCTGAGGGAATGAATCTAGGCCTTGTGCCATTCAGCACTTGAACTACCCGGCCCCTGTGCAGGGAAGCCAGGAATGCAGCACTTTCTGCTCTACGTGCCCGCTGGGCCCTGGGCTTCGTATGATGCCCTCTGTGCAGCACGCTGATTAAAGGGGATGGATACCCAAATGCTCATGCTACAGTGGTTTGCAGAGATTGCCAAACCACAGATACCTGAGAAACTTTTGATGAAAAAAAAAGAGCTACCTACCACACCTAGGTAAACCCAGAGAGGTGCGTTTTGGATAGCAATTTCTATTTAGCTTCTTATAGCTCACCTAACATCACATTTTAGACTCCCTTTTTTTAGATCTGACTGTTAGTGCAGGTGTGCTGCACATCTGTTAAAAGTGATGTCCCTGAGCAAAGATAACCTTGGTTTTTAAACTAAGCCAGTGCTCAGAATGGCACACAAACGCTTGCAGCCACATTTACGCAGCACAGTCACCTTGGGGCAGGCTGTCTCTGGTGCCTTGTCACTGTAGTCAAAATGCAGTGCAAGGCAATACAGCCCCTTCTCATCATGGGATAGGTACAGGTAGGTGTGTGTGTAATCCACTGATTTACAGGTGCTCCAGCCTTTACATGGGACGTACTGAATTTCCCCGTTCATCTGAATGGTCAGAAGACCAAACGCTACTATAAAACTGTCACCTGGAAACTTCACACCTACCACCTGCCTTGCAGGTCCCTAGTCCATGTATGCAAAATTTTGCAAGGTAAGAGTTGCATTTAAAATTATATTTGCTCCATTCAGTTCTTTAATGTTAATACAGACTTATTTAGGGGATTTATTTATAAAACAGATGGGGAGATTCTTTGCAAAAGGCAGCATTCTCCTTCTCCTCTGTGTAATTTCCATTCACCAAAGCCTGCTGAAGCTCGTGATTAACTGTCTGAAATAGAGGCCTCTCCAGAAATAAAGAGATCTCTGCTTTGTTAAAGCCTGTATCTAAAACAACCCTTTGTAGCTTTCTTAGTGTAGAAAGGAAGCCTGGTGTGAAATACAGTAAATTAAGCCTTCTGCTGTCAGGGCTGGAAATAAGGGTAGAGCAGAATAGAGGCTGTATTTGAAATGATTTTTTTTTTTTTTCTATTGGCTTCATTTACATCCTGTCTAAGGTCTTCTGAGCAGCTCAAGGTGTCTTATCTCTGGCTACCAGGGGGTATTTTGCAGTCAAAGCAGTTAACGTACTTTCTCTCTCTCTCTTTTTTAAGGCCATCTTATCTTATCAGACAGATCTCTCCAGGCTGAGGAGAACCCATACTTATCAGTAGCTGTACACTATATTGACAGCTCAGTGCTGCTAGGGACAAATGAAAGCTTAGGGTAAAGAAAGATCAGTTAACCTGTTCCACACTCAGTTTGGACTAATCTTTGGTTTGTCTAACTTCAGGTAACATTGTCTGATGTTGCTCTGTTTACTTGGACAACAGAGGCACACGATCCCAGCTTCAGTTGCTAAATCTGGTGCAGAGGTACAGCGCACAAGCAGCCACTGTAATAATCCCCAAGGCAGTCTGCCTGTTGACCTGTTGACCTCCACCGACTCCTTCTCCAGGTGACCTTAGGGGCGCTGACTGCTCTGGGAGCATCTGAGAGTTGCTGGGATTGCACAGCAAAGTAGAAACTGTGGGCTGCACAGGCTCTCTGTTCATAAACCAGCCTTCCCCCAGAGCAAGGGGAAGTGTGCATACCGAGGGCCAGGAAAGGAAAGTAATCCCCATTCTGTATAAATGGGAGCAATGAGGCTGAAAGTGAGCCTGAAGAGCATCCTGAAAGCTTGTTTTGGGATCAGAAGGTAAGGTGCAGAAGCTGATATCTCCAGGAAGCACAAAGCAGCCTCCTCACCATGAGCAAAGATGTAAATGGCAAGATCCCTCTTGTCCTTCACTTGGTGTCAAGAGCAGTGAACCAGGTCTCAAAAGTTGCAGTTGCTGCTACTGACAAGCCATTCACCAAAATTTCAGGTGAAAAAACATGTAATTGAACATTAAGCTTTGCACTGCTCCTGCTTTGTACTTTTTTATGCTTATTTTTCCTCTCTCCCCTTTGCGTCCAAACACTTCATGAGCACTTTTGTATTAGTGATAACCCTAGACTTTCCCTGCAGAGAAGGTTCGCTATTAATTGTCCATTATCTTGGTGTGTCAGCACAAAAGAGAGGGAAAGAAATTCTCATCCAAATGGTTTCACCTCACTCTCTTGAGAGTGATGCCCTTGTCAGGGCATTAAAGACATGAAAACCTGCCACTTATCAGAATTGTGTTTGAATCGAACCACTGTCCTTGAAAACAGTAGACACCAGATACCATCAAAATAAGCCACACTGGGCAGATCTTGTTCTGCTGTGACTCGGGCAACCTTTATACAGCTTATATATACATTTGTGATTGTATATGAATGCTAACATTATAGCTGAGGCTTAAAATCTTAAAATAAGAAAAGTTTGTGCTTTTTCATTTTATAAAACAGTAAGCATATTATAAATGGCAGTTGACAGAACGAAGAAAAGTTGGCCAGCATCTAAGTTAAGTCTCTAGACACCGTATTAAAATTTGGGATAGTAGTATGTGCAGATTTTCTGAAAAGAGATTGTTGGAGAAGGAATAAGATACATACAACATTTTTTATGAAACACTTCGGAAGATTTCACCAGTTTAAATAAGCCTGAGGACACACTTGAATGTAAACTCATTGCTGAACCGAATCGTAAAATTTTTTAATTACTTCACACCACCAATTCTTAACAAAACATAATTCAAGCCTATTAAAATGCTGAATTTGCTTGTAGAATGAAACAGTATTTCAAAGAGATCTTTAGTTATTCTATTACTTGTTCAGAGACGACAACAACAACAAAAAAAGAACTTCAGTTTCATCCACAACTGCAGAGTTGTATCTGTTCTTTTTTGGGCAACCTGTAGTTGCTTTTCACAATTTGAAGTCATGAGGAGGGAAAAAAAAGAAAAAGTAGTTACGCTTTGCTTTTAACAAGTAAACAAGTGTACAAATTAATTCAGAGAGCTGTAATTTTGAAAATTTTCTATGTTTAATGTGCACTGCAGTTAAACTACTTTTTCTGTACAAATTAATTTACTGCATCAGTGATCGATGTTTATGTTTAGGCAATTTTATTTCTCAGTATGGTAAAATTAGACCTAATAGTTGCAACCTGTTATGTCCAATCTGTCACTGAAATTCAAATTGCCTTTTTCCTATTATTCAAGGAGCAATTTGGAGGAATTAAAGCCATCTAAAACCAGAAGACAAACAATTCTCTGTAAGGACTCAATAGCCTGTGTCATCAACCTGCTCCAGAAAGCGGTGGCCTTTCAGAGGCAGAACCCTTTCCTTGGCTTCTCAACGTTCCCCCTCTGCTGAGCCACAAAAGACACCGATGTTTGAAGATGCCGAGCCTTCCACCCCTTAGAGGGACTGTAAAGCCAGGACGTGTTCTGAGCCAGTGGAAAGACCGTCAACTGCTAACAAAAAAGACCCTTCCCTGTATTCCTCAATTGTTGATGCTCACAAGTTTTCAATTAGCCATCCTTGTATCTACAAAAAATAGATTTTGTTCTTCATCTGGGACAAGTTAGTTACTGTCATCTTGTTCTTGTCAGTGAGGCACTCAGCTGCCACAGACTATTATTATTTATCACTTCCAGAACTGAAGCACACTGGCCGATCTTTGTTTACTAACCTCTGCTTCATTTTTCTTCGCTTCAGTGGGACAGCCGCGCTGTACAGCCCAGGTTATTCACTCCCATCACCTGAAAGTTCTTGAGGTCTCAAAGACCCTTGCTCCATCTTTCTATGTGCCTTAAATGTATTGATTGCATTTTAAGTTCTGTATGGGGTGTTGTCTGCTGTCTCTGTACTGGATTTAAATGTTTTAAACTTAAAAGCCTAACAACAACCAGCCTCACAATTAAGAGACAAATACTCACTGTCCCTTTTTTCTCTCACTTCTACCTTTATTTTCCTCTGTGTGTTTTTGTGTGGGAAGCAGAGATTCATTTTTCTCACATACAGAAAATGAATAAGTTATGCTCTGAATACTAGCCTGCATACAAGTTTTCGGTCTTATCAGAGATGGATGAAAAAGAAACAGTGAGGTGAGAGATAATGTTGGGTTTGAGGAGCTTTTGCATTTTTTCCAGTCGTTGTGCTTTACACTCCATCTTTTCTCACTTTTAAAATTCCAAGTAGGCTCATTTCTTTGCAAGATTGCTCAGATCATCAAGCTGATTAATAATTTTGCTACTAAGCTGTACTGATTAATGTGGATTAGTCGAGTGATTAATAATTTTATTGTTTTGCAGGACCAAGCTGCCCTAAATGTCTTGGGCTTTGATAATATTTTACAACTGGAACTTCCTCAGATGGATGATATGTAACTTCCTGGATTCCCAATGCTCAGCACGGTGGCATGACCTTACCCCTGGGTTCACTCCTCTGTTTTAGTGCCCATAAACCATTTTCAGATGACAATATTGGAACTCAGACCCTCGCTTCTTGCACCGCACTTCATTGCTACTTCCTCTTCCTCCTATTTGTTTGTTTCATTCCCCTGGTCGACGTTATCAGGCTTATCTCAGCATGAGGTAAAGCACGTCTTTTTGCTGATTCCTAGGCAGTTTCTAGAACAAAGACCTGAACTTTTGTTGGTCCCTCGGTAGCCTGCATAGCACAAATAGCAACATAATCTACATGGCTTCATATGTGTATGCAATAGTTAAGTCCTTCGATGCGGGATGGATAACAGACACTGTATTCCTACCATTCGACAGTGGAAGCAGAGGCCATTGTATTCCACGATTACATTTACACACTTCCTCCTGAAGTGGCCAATGAACCAAATCACTATTTATCATCTATTGTACAAGATTTCCTGACCGTGCGCATGTTTTGACTTCTGTTTTGCTGATACTGGACTTCACAGTACCGTCAGTCTCCAGAGGAGCATATAAAAGCATGATCTATTCCTAAGACTGAACAGCGGGCTCTGTGTTGGGCAATGCACTGCCCGTTAGGCTGCACTTTCCTGCTAATTACAGTGGAAGTTTTCTTCTAAAGAAAACATGGCATTGCAAACGGCATGGCATCAGCTTGCTTTCTAATTGGAGCTTGCTTTCTAATTCTCCGAGTACTAAGTTTCACCGTAAACACACTCTTCTATATTTGGATACGGGATTTAACCCTCTTAGACAAAATAAGACTTGACACAATTATATATTTATTTGATCTTTTCTAAAGCAAGCCAAGCAGCATAAAGAGCCAAATGCAAAACAGTAAAAGTGGAAAGCAAAATCTAATAGCATGTTACAATATGCTATACACACAGAATTCAAAAGGGACCTGCCAGCCCCAAAAGACTCAATTCCTGACTAGTTAGAGGAAAGAGAAAAACAAAAGGGTAGCAGATGCAAAAACAAAGGTAGGGAGCCCATAAAACAGTCATGGATAGGCCAACTGAAATAAACAGGGCTTGCAGCTTGCCTTAGAGGCAGCCAGCAAGGGGCTCTGGCAGGGAGCTCCACAACGGAGGACAAGAAAGACTCGCCTTCGGCCTGCGCCTGACTCAGCCGAGGGAGAAAAAGCCGACTGTACGGCCAACTGCGAGCAACTGCCAGGCAGGGACATGGAGTGCGAGGCTCTTACCCAAGAACGGGGGGATTAAAATTTGAACAGCTACATGCATTGGGCTCTATTTTTTTTCAGATATCAGCTTTCCATCCCAAAGAGGCTGCAGATCAATTTCAAGGGAAACAATTAGGAGCACATTACAGTAGTCTAGCCCAGATGACTGCAGTATGGGCTACGTCCAAGATAAATAAGCAAACTGTTCACATAAGCTGGAAATTCTTCACTGGGATGTGGAACTAGGGCCCTTCTTGCTGGGGAAGGAACATTATGAAGTTGGTCAATAATACTCTTGACTTGTATCCTGTACTAGCCTGAAAATGTGTCTCTGCATCCAAGACAGCTTCCTGTCTTATTTCATGCCCATTAAGTCGGCAGCCTCTCAACACACACCACCTAAGTGTTCTTCCCTGTTTTCCTCAGTCTTGTACGTGTTGTGCTACAACCAGTTTCACCCCTCTAAAACGCGTCTACTTACAACATGCGTTACGTGCCTGCAAATATACTGCAGACCTCCTGTCAGCAAGCACTGCTCAGAGAAGACCAAATAAAAATATCACATGTTGTGCAATGGAACTGCAACTTGTAGCTCCCCTGGCCCCCCATATCCCACATAAGGACTGAGAAGGAGATGTAACGGAAGACTCCCTTGTGGAAAAAAGCAAACGCTCATCTTGGAATAAGGTATTACCCAATTGCCAAGATGGTATAACCATTTAAACGCTGTAGGACTGATACCAGATTTGGGGTACTTCCCTGGGCTCCTGAGTCATGGGACAGGAGCCTTCACTTCCAACACGGACATGGTGACAGCTTGAGAAGCTATGAGCTGGGGAGCGAAGGGTGCACTAGGAGCATCCTGACCATCACAAGGAGCCAGTAACAGCTGTTCCTGCAGAGCTATAGTCTCAACACCGGGTCACTTCAAAAAATTGGTAATCCAGGCAGAATCATGCTGTGGACTGGATCTGGCTTGCAGGACATTTTTTGGACCATGCTGTATCAACTCCAAAGTAAAAGCTCTGGCTTTTACCATGGAAGAAAAAAAAAAAAAAAGAAAAAAGAAAAAAAAAAAGCCTATTTTGTGGCTTTTCATGTCATGGGCATAAACCCATGGGCATAAACCCAACCAAAACAACCTGAAATGCAATCAAGACAATTAGTTTTTTTTATGCTTTCTGATCCTAACATGGCTGCAAAGGCGACCGATAACCTTCCGGTCTGATCTTCATCTTCCTGGCAAAAAGGGATATGAACAATATCAGAGCAAACAATCGCTGACTCTGTATCAGTGTGCAGGCAGTCTATACTAAGCAGGCAGCCTGTAACAGGAAACATTTCCAGGAATTTTACATGTGTTTTTATTACAGCAGGCTCTGTTTTCTCGGCTTTATTCAGTCATGAGCTTGGATTTTAGAACACAGTGGTACGATACCATGTCTGCTACTTAAGAAGAGGGATGGCTGCAGAAAGGTTGCACTCTCCCTGCTTTTTCTACTTAAACGTTTGGCTTTTGTTCCTTGGCTCTGATGTCTGCTACTTTAGTACAGGATTACCATCCCCACATTGGACTGCTTTATTTCCATAGAAAACTTCCAGATCTCTTTCTCTATTAGATATAAAATTACTGCCGCTGAAATACTTTAATTTGCAGATTTTCTTCACAACCTAAAAAAATGTGTTCTGCTGAAGAGGTGGTTTGAATTGGTTCAGATTATCTTATGTGAGGTAAAAAGAATCTGTGATGCCAACTTAACTTGCCCATGAGTGCCTACTTATATTCGGTGAAGAATTTAGTACTCAAGTGTAATAAGCTTAACTACATTCCTCCTCTTCCCCGTCTAGTATTTAGTTGCTTATCCAAAAACTAATATTCTGTGTGTGGTAAGCATGATATACTTGTGATGCACTGAACACCCTGGGAGAACTTTTAGCAAGTTGTTTATGTCAATGAAATACTATCAGGCACATACAACAGATACAAAGAAGGGCTAGAAGAAAAACAGTTGGCGAACCTTATGAACACTAGGCTGTTTCCTTTGACTTGTGTTACCAAATACTGCAATATACTAAAATCCACAGTCTCAGACTAAATCCTGGCTCCACTGAAGCCAATGGAATTTTGCTATTAACTTTAATGGGACCAGTATTTTAGCTTTGGTCTGGATCAGGTTTGAAGAAGGGTTTAAGAAAATCAAACTTATTGCCTGGGAGTCCAGTGGTAATATTCAAAACAAATGAGCTATATTACTTGGGTTCATGAGGAAAATACAAAATGAAAATTATGATAACTTTTCAAGGTTTATTAACTCAAGTCCCATAGCCTCGAGGGGCTATCTCCATCTGCCCTATTTATATGCTACCATGACAGTTCCTGCTCTTTGGTAAGTTATGTTAAAAAAGTCTTTGTATCTTAGAAATATCTTTAACTTCTCCTAGATAAGTATTTTCATCCAAAGCACTCTGTGATTTTATTTTATACTAATAACTCTCTTTATGGCACTTATTTTTTAACCAAATATGAACACCTAACCACTAACTTGCATATACAAACTGCATTTTGAAGTGAATACTTGGAAAGATGGCATATATATGAAAAATAATGTATTATACATTTTTACACATATATAAAGGCATATCTAAAAAAAAGAGAGATTTACCTTCTCCTACAAATTCCCTCAAAGACCCTGAGGTGTAAATTACATGTATAACTAATTCTAGTTAAAAAATAGATAAACCCCTATTTTCAAGTCTCTCTTCCAGAAAAGGTGGTACGATAAGTAGATATAAGAGCATGCAGATGATCCACAAAAGTGCATAATCCTGGTTGGAACCTCACTCTTCCCAGCTCTGTCCCTGTTAGCTGTCTGGCTAGAGGCATCTGACAGGGTGCAACCGTGGCACTGCTACACTGAAAGAGGTGGTCTCTCAGCAGGCCCAGCAGTACCACAGAGGAAATACAGACACTAAAACATTTCTGGTGATACTGATGGCCAAATCCTACATCTCCTACAGTTCATCTAAAATAAGCTCCACAGTGGCTCCCTATGTAGTCAGATGTCAAGTCTCAGTGTGCTCAGGTGTAGTCAGATCAACTTCTTAAAATGCACTTAATGGCCCTGTCACAGGCCCAAGAAGTACTTGCAGATGGTCTGTAAAGAGCTCCTTGATCATATGGCACAGCTCCTCATTTCCAGATGTAACTGCCTTGAAGGCTAACCAACACGCATTGTTTCGCTAATCCTACATTTCCTTATTAAGAGTTGCCACAAATATTTATGGAGTCATGAAAGGGAGATAGATGGCTTGCAAAATGATCAGAACAATTCCTATGTACTCTCCACTTTATGAATGTACTGAAGTCTCGCTTTATAGCTGACTTAAGAAAACTTTCTAGACGTGTCTCTGTAGTTCCTCTCATCTTTTCGCCATCACCCTACAGGTTGACTAAAAATTCTCAGTGCCAAGAAGGCCAAACTGCTTTGTTCAAGTTTTCAGCATGAAATACTGATTATTTCCTGTATTTCCAAACATTTTGGCAAGAATTAATTTGCCCTTTTCTGCTGAAAGAAGTGCTGATCTATTATTTCAGTCACATTATCAACATTTTTTTGGAGGGAGACTTGCAATTGTTCAGAATTCACCCTTTTATGGATTACTAACAGTGCATGTGACTTCCTGAAATTAATCCACTAATGCTTTGCTTGTTGGCCCTCCCAATCAATTTCTAACTTGGAACCAATTTGTCTGAAGCTCTGCTGACAACAGTTTTATTTTCTCCACCAAATTATGTACTTGCGCAGTTAAATGCTCCATTTAAGAATACAAATCCCCCCCCCAAACTTACTGACTTTCACTCAGCTATCACCCTGACTTAACATGTTTTACAGCAGCTTCTTTTGTTTGGACTTTACAAAGTTTTTGCCCCATTTGTTTGTTTAATGGTTTAATCCTTAAATTTAAGATACAATATTATTCCTATGAAAGATATCTTTCTGATTGGCATACTACTTCTCTACAGAAGATTATGTTCTTGTGTTTTGGAGAGATAGAGGCTATTTCTTGATACTACCTTACATTGGTCTTATATCTGTGTAAATTCTTTGACTTCAAATGAGTTACTTCTGTCAGCCATCAGTGTGAGACCTGTGAGATCAGATCAAGCACACAAAGACCTCTTTTCATTTTACAGAGCTGTCAGGAAAGCTACCAGTTTTTGAAGATGTGTGGTTCTTGTAAAAATGGCTGCTGAGCCCTTCATACTGAACCGTTTTAGCAATATATATTTTTAACCACTATAATAATTGTTATTATCAACATCAGTGGCAATGAGGACTAGACAATGACTTTGTATAGGTTTGGCTCTTCTCTCCCAATTTCCATTTGCAACTGCCAAACTGCCCGCTCTGTTTCTTATGTAAAATTGCAGATGTCTTCTTATTAATCAAGATCCTAATACATTCCAGATGAATAAACAACTTCAGCACTGCAGCACGTACCTCACTTCTTAAACCCAGGATTTATTGGAGCGGCCTGTTCCAAGATCTCTTAACTTAAAAAAGATGGTTTATTGTTCCTCGCTCCTACAGCAGGGGCCTAATAAATGCGTTGAAACTATGTCTTTGTCCCTTTGCAACACAGTATTCAAAGAGATTTCCAACCCTACAGTGTAACATTATCCAAATCCTTTGAAACCGTAAGTAGTTGCTCAAACTCAATCATCCAAATACCGAAAACTTCATAGGGAACCGAGACAGAGGCAGCAGCAGCGCCAACTCAGCTGCCGCGGTGGATGTCCCAGGGCGCTCTGCAGAATGCTGCCGCACTCCCAGCGATGTGCTGCTGGCCAAGGTGCCACCTCAAAGCGTTGCAGTTGAGGGTTTTTGCAAATGCCCATATGAAAAAGTGGAGAACATCTAGTTTAAAATATTTTCCACACATCTTAAACAACAGCAGCAACAAAATAAAACCAAGAGTTTAAGGGAGCTCACGTTGTTGTGTATCAATTTGCAGGTATTGCAATTTATGGGCTTCCAGTATTTCACTACAAATTTAGCCTGCAACCCAGCTAATCAAAATTAATTTAAATATTTCTATTAATTAAAGTTTTCCACACCTAAACTGTTCTGTGTACTTTAATTTACATTCCCTAAATTGGGGAAAGGCAGATCCTTTCTTTGTAATCATGCAGAAACAGGAAAAGGAATTAATGATTAGGGTTTAAAAAGCATACATTAACTCATGGTTTGCTAATTTTTTAATTATTATTTCATAATATTGGCACCTTCCCTAGAACTTTCAGATTACTAATGTGCCTGCTAATACCGGACTGCTAAAGGTGGTTCTATTAATAAGATATATGTATACAAAAAGCTTGAAAAAAAAAAATAAAGGTTATAATATTAGCATACCTTACTCGTTTTTAATTAAAGAATTAAAAAGCCCAGTCTTTGGGGGGTTTGTGAAAATAGTGTAGCCAAATGAGACCAATTAACTTCATTAGCTTCAGCAAATACCTACTTTTCCGGCATATTTCTATTTTTCCATCTGCTTCACAACTACACATGTCTACAAATTAACATTTTATTTATGATTTAAGATTCCAATTCATAAAAATTATGCATTCATTGCACAAGGTTTTCTATATTTATTGAAAAAAAATCAATAAATTATATATCTCCTACTCTTCGCTCTATTTTTTCCTCAGAATCGAAAAATGCTTTCAGACTTCAACTGAAAACAAGAAACAAAAAAAAAACAACCAAATGATAATGACAATAATAATAATAAAAACAACAAAAAACCCACAGCCAAATCAGAGTTGATTGTTCAAAGGGGAAGAATTTACACTACAGTGGGAAACACAGAATGATCTATTTAAAAATGACAGTTGCAAATACTTAGAATAAATAATAAGATAAAAGTGTCATCAAAATGCCCTACTGCTACTAGTGAGTTGCGCAAACATTTTCTTGAACCATTTGTTTTAGGCTACCAGCCTGGCAAGTCCTATCACACAAAGCATCAATTTTACTCAATTTGTTCTCTACCACGCATCTTCCCTTACAGCACAGACCCCCGAGTCTCCAGCACCTTTCACTTAGGAAGAGCTTTGCAATGGTTAGTAATGCTAGTACTGAGAATAAACTGATTATCATGGTCATTTAGCACAGTCAAGAAAATACATTTACAACTTTGGTATCAGCTAAAAACGCTAACCTACCTCAGCCTCATCATCATTACCTACTTTATTTATGATTATACAGCAGCTTCGAGTGTGCAGTTTTAATGGACAAGGAAACCTTCTCTAATGAGTTGTATTATGAAAATAGTTTTACGGAAAAAAAAAAAAAAAAAAAAAAAAAAAGAGATTTTTATGAGTTGAAGGAAGGGAGAGATTAAGAGCATTTTACATGTCCAGAGAGAAATAGGCACACTCTCCTGATTTCACTTCTCCTACAAGAAAGTCAGCAATCATAGCACAGGAAGGCACCTTGCTTTCTGAACAGAAAAAGCAGAAGGAATTATTATAGGGGTGTTTTACATTCAAATTACAAATTTCTGACATAATTCATGAACTGTGTCATCTAGTTTTCTCATTTTGGCTAAAAAATCATTTTCTATGTAGTTACTAAACTGTGATCCTGTAGGTGAGGCACAGCCAAGGCAATTACAATGTGCAGAGCACTGCCATTGATTTTTGTATGCTATAAGATACAGAAAAGACAAACAATCAATCATGGCTACTTGTTTTCTGTTGTCTTCTCTTTTTTTTCCTCTCTCTTTTTTTTTTTTTTTTACAATGTTTTGAGGAAAGTGACATAAATTTTAGCCATTTTAATTACACGTGAAGCTTGAGGGTGTGCCTGTCTCCGGCCGCTGCCCAGGTTGGAGCATTTGTTTCCCCAGCTGACAGTAACGCTGCGAGTGATACAGAAGAGGCCTGAGCTTATTTCCGAGCTCAGCCACAGATCTCCTGCACAACTTTGCATAACACAGGCTGCAACGCTTCCTCTTTTAGCTAAAATGCTGTGCCAAGAGAATAAAATGTGCCTGTGACACACTTCCACGGGTCGACAAAAGAGCTAGGCTGGTAGGGTGGAATTTAATGCCACTAACGACATCCATAGAAAAGTCAAGTGCCAAAGCTAAGCCAGTTGACTCAGAGCTGCTGCTATAACCAATGGAGACAGGTTTGGGCACTTCACCAGGCCCTCCATCTCTACTCCTTAAGGATGAGTTAAATTGTTTTCTGGAAGTATCTGGTTCCAAAGCTGAGACAGCTTAATCCCACCTGAATGGCACCCCTTAGATTTACCTCCCATCCTTCACTCCCTCCAGAACATCTACTTCCTCAGTTAAAACCTGCCAAAAGCAGAGAAACAATGTCTCCAAGTGAAGCAGAGACGGCAGTCTACCCAGCTGGAGCAGGAACAGTCGGTGTGACAACACCCAACAAACTACAGCAGGCTGCACTGCTGGCTAGGGAGGGCCTTGCAGTTGCTCTCAGACATGAAATTTACTGTTCGTTTTTAAAGTGACTTGAATCTGACTGGGAAAGTCACTCTGAGTTTGCTCAGAATACACATAGGATAAGAAGAAATATTTCTGGTGTCTATATGTCTTTCTGTAAAATAGTAATCTCCAGACAATGGCACAGAAGCCTACTCACAGCTGTTACCTTCACTGTCATGAAGACCACCAGAGTTCCCTACACAAGTGAAAAAATGCATTTACTTTCCTATATTGTCAGTTTTCTCCATCTACAGTACATGACATTCACATCATCAGCACAGTATTACATTTACATAAATTGTCCCCAAAATCAAACTGCAGGATCCAATCCCAAGCCACCTCCTACCACATGCTTCTCACCAAGCTTTGGATTAAACAGAAGATTGCAACCTTCATGTTCAGCAAAGATAAATGAAGAGTTCCTAAACGCTAAATCTTCTGCATGCCTCTGGTTTTATTTTTAACCCTTGTGATGTTCAGAACCTGAACTTCAGGGGTGTTGACCTCATTGTTTTGAGAAATGTGTTTCCTCTTTCCAAACTGCAGAAGAGACAAAGCAAAACCACTGAAATACAGGCTAAATCAAAAACCATTCTTCTCTATTTAAGATACTGAAAAAGCTTTCATTTAACTAACCAACATAGTTTAATGACTTTTTTTTTTTTTTTCCTCCAGAAAGTCTCCACACTGTCCATCTAGCCATCACAGCTTGTATTCAGCATAACCACCAGGACATGTGAACAAATCAAGAATAAACTACAGGAAGTGAAGCTGCCTGGAAGACATGACTTGAGCGATGCACAATACCTATTAAAAATATTAAACTTGCATCTTGTAATGGAGACCAGAAATCCTGTTGTTATGCTCCAAAAGAATTCATAAATTCTATTACATAAAGGAACAAATGCTTATCATTCACTTATTGCTATATATGAAATGCATAGATAGGCAACTCTGCTTTCATCCTCCTACTTGAAACCAGTTCATAAACACACGCTCTAGTGCATTGGTCTGTTAGGCTACTTTTTAACTTTTAAACTTTGTCTTAGGGTATTGAAATTCAAGATGAAAATACTGCAAGTAATAAATATTTATACAAGATATGTGAAGATATAAAACTGATTTTAAGTAATGATACTGATAATAAAACTGTGTAAAATCTGTGTTTATGATCTTCTGTATACAGGTCAATGCATTTAGTCCTTGTCTAAATTGTGTGGATGACAGAGTAAGAAAAGATGAATGCAGAAAATGGAGGAAGACCTGGGGGGACGGGGAGAAGTCATAAGCAGACTTCTAGAAATTACTGGAAAGCAGATACAAGCATACTGGTAAATCCTTCTTTTCCCCACAGAGACAGGTTTCACAAGTGGGTTCTCATTCAGTGAGCTACTGTCTTTGCACAGCAGCAATAAGATGGTGGAAGAAATGAGAGAGGTTTGGTCAAACCAGACCTCTCCCAGTTGGATCCATTCCCACTACTCTTTAATGCCTCGTCCTTGCCTCACTCCCTTGTATTTCCTATTCCCTTCTAAGCAAATTCACCCGTCCCTTTCCAAATTGGTCTTTTGAGTGGAAAGAAATTAAGAGAATTACAAACTACAATATTAAAAGGCAAAATATACACTGTAAACATTCATTTTACCCAAGAATATTTAGGAAAGAATATAAAGCATATGCAAATCAAGGCATATTAACAAGCACCTTCATTTAACATAGCTGTTCATGGAAGCCCCTTTGGTCTATGCACTCTTGATACCCATCTTTCTCCTCATGCCCTCCTAAATAATGGAGCAAATACTATATAATATAATTCATGTGGGAGCACAGAATACGTGTTTTTCTCCTCCATTCACTCAATTTTAAGTTATATACACTTTTAAGTCTTTTTTTTTTTTTCCTAGCTTTTCATTTCTGTGATTACAAACCTTCATCTTACAACTCTGTCATATTCTTCCCACTAACTCCCAGCCCCCACTCTCTTTTTTTTTAAAGTACCCCCCAAAGGTACATAATAAAATGGTAGCACACATAAAAAGTGGCTAAAAGAACTGTATTAGTACAATGAAAACCCCACATAAATGTTATGCAAATTTGTTATGAATCAAACCTGCAGTGCAAATTTACTACATTGCCGAACGATTATAAAATAGCGATTTGTCTTGTATACATTTTTAATGTATTCCAAACCATTTGTATTAGATTGTCTGTTTCTGTTAGTCAGATCATTCAAAATTTTAAGTGCAAAGTAAATACAAAGTGTTACATTTTTAATAATATGCAGTCATACCACATACTTTTCTTGCTTTCTACCTCCGCTGTGGTCCAGGAACACATAATAGCTGTTTTTTTCCCTAGTTATCTAATCATTATAGTAAATGTGAACCTGTTTGCTATTACTTTACATTTTACAATTATCATTGCAAGAGCTACTTTCAGTGTTCTAGACACAATTGTGAATCTTAGCAGCTAATGGAGTATGGCTCTTTAAATTTAATGTTTTGTATGTGCACACAAAAAGGGAAAACGGGTTTTAGTATTTTTGCTTAGTTGTATACAAAATTACATGCATCTGCAGCACAAACATAAATGTATTAATTATATACCTACTACTTAAATTCTACTTTCAGCTCAGTTCTTGCATTTGTTGATTTTAGAGTGGGCAAGGTTAGTTCCATTTCAATTTTTCTGTGTCTCTGTCCTTAAAAATAAGAAACCAGTCCATTCTATTTCTTATTGCTCACCATGCATTTCCTTTATCAAATGAGACAATTATGAAAGAATTATGAATTATACTTCCTTACTATTCATGCCACCCTTGATAAATGCCAAACTGGCCAACTCTAAGAAATTCTCTCTGCTCTTCCTTCATAGGCTGAAGTTCTCTTTAGTGCATTAAAAAAAAAAAAAAAAAAAAAAAAAGTCGAATAAGCTCTTCTGAAACAAGTTTCTCAAAATACATGTAACTACTGAACCCCACTGTTCCCCACCTTCTAAACACAAAACACTACAGTGGCATTTTCATATGGTGATAAATGTTATCACCTACAGGGCTACTACAATATATCATCTATGATAACATTGTCAAAGAACACACACACATTTTATAGCAAAAGAGGAAAGGGATCAAGAGAGAGAAAGAAAGTAGCATGGTTAAATGACACTGGTTTGGAGATACTGTGGCCAAATGGCTATCCTAAGTAAAAGCAAAATGCAGCAGCATAAACTATATAGTAAAAGTTATGATGAAGATCTGTAAGAAAATCATTGGGATCCAAGAACTATCATATGGTCATAGGACTAATTAGGGTGAGTAACGTTACAAGACGCTAAAAGATTTGTTCCCATCAGTATTCTTTACAAAGTGGATTGGATAGCTATCTAATTGAGGAAAACAAAACTGAGGTTTCCCAAGCAAGAGGAATCAAGAAAAGCTAGAAGAATCTAATTCATGGAGACTGAGAAGGGAAGATAACAAGTGGGAAAGCAGCAGTTCAAATAGGTACACAGCTGATTACAAGAAAATACAATGGTTTTTCAGCACGGAGAAGAGGAGGCTAAGGGGAGGCCTCATGGCGGCCTGCAGCTCCCTCACAAGGGGAGTGGAGGGGCAGGCGCTGAGCTTTGTTGTCTGGAGACAGGGACAGGACCCAAGGGAATGGCATGGTGCTGGGACAGGGGAGGGTCAGGCTGGGGGTTAGGGAAAGGTTCTGCGCCCAGAGGGTGGTCAGGCACTGGGACAGGCTCCCCAGGGCAGTGGTCATGGCACTGAGCCTCATAGAGTTCAAGGAGCATTTGGACAACCGCTCTCAAATATCTAGGGTTTGATTTTGGGGTGGTCCTGTGCAAAGACAGGAGTTGGACTCGACGATCCTTGTGGATCTCTTCCAACTCAGGATGGTCTATGTATGTATGAATGATTAATTTTCTGAGTGGAGAAAAATGAAGCAATCTTTTTTTGCAGCAGCAGCAGCAGGGGTGTCTCAGGTCAGATACGGTCAAAATTTCAGAACAAAACACAGAAGCTACCTTCCTTAGCAAGTTCTGGGACCCTATCCCTGGAATTTTCCAAGGGCAGATCAAAAATCAATTAAAAGAAATTGTCTGCCTATGCATGATGAAACCCCATGGCAGGACCTGAGCTAGGTAATTTCTTCTGGACTTTCCAGTGATACTGTTCTTTGATTTCAGTCCTGACCTACTTCTTCCAGCTAATCTAACTGTGAAACTGTCAGGCAAAAGGACATCAAAAATGATATTTTAGTAGGGGCACAAAAGCCAGAAAAAGAACAGGAATATCCATTGTCCACATGGCATATAGCTGAGGGTTCTGAAGGAACTTATGTACAGAGCAGTTAAACTATCTTGAGAATATACACAATTTCAGTAACCATAAAAACATACCACCCCATCAATAAGCCTGGGAAATGCAAACTTGTGAGCCTTACTTTCTATGAGGAAAGTTGTTTGAACTGATAAAGGCAAGCAGTCTTAGGGTGGTAGGTCACCGAGGAAAAGGAGATAAAGGTCACTTTGAAAATGCCTGTTTGATATGCTCTTGTCCCTTAAGACCTGAAGAGAGCACAACTCATTTAGCACAGACACGAACATATGCGATTGCATAATGAATATTATTATTTAGCTTCCAAAAGACTCAAGTAGGTGACTAAGAGAAGAAAAAGTATCTCCCCTTAGTAACCTCCTGAGCCTCCCAGTCAACCATGAAAGAGCTCTTCTAGCAGGTTCATGAGTAGCAAATTGTTAGGTTTTCTTAATTTGAGTATGCTGGCTAGTTTTTTTTTTTTTTTTAAATGGCAGCGAAGAGGTAAAACTGACAGTAGCACTCAGCAAGGCAGGGAGAAAAAATACTATTTTCGGATACGGGAAAAAAATAAACTCAACTGACCTTACATTCTCTGAATGCCACCATTGGCACACACAGAATACAAAAGGGAACGCACCCATCTACAGTGCTCTGTGCAACACTTAAGTACTAAAGAAGTTGTCTTTGTTGGCATGTCATGCCTTTATAATCTTTTTTCTTAAGCCTTCAATAAAAAAACTGTTGAAAGACTGAAAATGTAACAGTGTTGTTTGCCAGTTTACACAGTGCTGTGTAAACAGACAACTGCTTGGTCCAGAACCTGCCTCCTCTCTCTCCTCATACCCTTTATTTTTTTTTTCCTGATGAGGTAGTAGATGCCCCAGGCCTGACAGTGTTGAGGAAACATTTGGACAATGCCCTCAACAATATGCTTTGACTTCTGGTTAGTCCTTAAAGTGGTCAGGCAGTGGAACTCAGTGATCTTGGTAGGTCCCTTCCAACTGAACTGTTCTGTTCTGTCCAGTTCTAGATTGAGAATATTTCCTATCGCAAACATGGTCCTCAGACATCAGACCAAAGAGGACATTCTTTAGGATGCTCTTTGGCAAACACTTCAAGACATTGCTTGTCTTTCTGATAGCTAGCAGGTTGCAGAGTTTGGGGGGGGGATGTAGATGCAGCATGAAAAAGCAGCCGATGAAGGCACTGCATTCTACATCCTACAATTTACGCCTACAAAGTTGACTACAAAGCTTGATTTGGACTTCTGAGAACAATCTTATCTCATTTTCATCAGCCCCATGTGAGTCCTGAGGTTATTCCAACCCTCCAAATATGCCATGTCGCCCAACACACTTTACTGTCTCCTAGATTACATAGCAGAGACAGAAATTCCCAGAATGTTCTTCTGTACTTAGTGATCTCCAAGAATTTATTTTATGAACCTCATATTAAGGTGTTTATAATACAGCTGCTTAATTCCCAAGGAGCTAAACCTTGATTCAGCCACTTCTTAGCATATCAGAAGTGTAGCTCTGTCTTCCCTTACTGTTCTTACTGTATAAATATATTTCAGTACTTACATGAGATGGAAATTCTGATGCAAACCTGTGTTTGGAAAGTAACAGCAACAACAAAACCTAGCTTATAGGTATCATACCTACCTTAATAACATTTAGGGTGTATTTTCATCAGCATATACCAAGAGCTTTTTAACAAGGAGGACAGTATCATTAACCTCATTTTACAAATGAGGAAGCTGAGGCACAGACCTGTGATTTACCCAAGAAGTAAACTGCTAAATGCCACCTTTCATCACTTTAGCCATGAGGGGCCTCATCACAGACACCTCTCCTGTTGCACATGCTGTTTGAAAGCCAGATAAAGATGGCCAAGAGAATAAACTTTGAGTCTCTTGTCCTCGGAGTTGTGTCACCTCTCTGTTGCATGGTACATGGGAACCCTGGCCATGCCTGGAGACCTCTACTGCCAGAAGGTGGGTTAGTCAAGGACCTTGCCATCTGTAGGTGCTGAGAGTGTAGCAGGGTAAAGGTGGCCCTCAAGCCGTCTCTGGCCCATAGCGGTACGGCCACTCCATATGTCTGCTGATAGGACCTGCCCAAAGCTAATAAAAATCTTGCCTATCACTTGGCTCAGTGCCGTCTTGACATGACTGGATTGTCTTGGGTTCTAGGGCTAGCCTGGACTGCCACTGCATGCTGCAGCTTCTACATGCTAGGCATGCACTTGGAGAGCCACAAAAATAAATCTGAGAAGATTTCAAAAATGTTGCATATAGTTTCATAAATCAGAGCACACATTTGAAACAGACCAACTCTCTGGTCCAACTCCCATTTGCAACTGGGGATGTCAAACATAACAACAGATACCAGAAGGGTTCAGCACTTTTAGTTAGCAAAGTTAGAAGAGCAGCTTTACTCCCCTTCCTCCTGGACAAAAACTGAAAACTTGAGAAACAAGAAGTTTTTTATTAACTCTGTTTTGTGACCACTTCCACAATCATCAGATTGGTTACAAGGCCATCCCTAGCCTGATACTTTAAAGCATGCACAGTCAGAGGGAAAAAAAGCTTTTTCTGTATACATACAAAACTCAGAAGGTCCTTGCATGGGTGAAATAAGCACTGGCAGACACTACCAGTACTCAAACCTCTGGCCCACAGCTGTTACAATAGTCATTAAGACTTAAAAACCAACTTTGTCCAACTGCCTCTTGCACAATTATGGGTTTGTGATCAGTGTACCCATAAACATCAACCAGTTTGGCTTAGTCCTATCCCTTCAATGCTGCCATTGAGAAAGTAATCAAAGATAGCTCTTCTGTTTTACGGCCTCAACAGGAAATTGTGGTTTCACTACATTTGGGGTTTCCTTTACTCTTTTGGACCATAAGAAGCGTGTTTGATTTCATTTCTGCATAATGTGAACGTACATATAAAGTGAAATGCTTCCAAATATAAGTCTGACTAGTTAACAAATAAAGGACCCAGAAAATTTCCCAGTTATGATCATTACCAAGTACCACATTGACCCATGTGAAAACTTCACTTGGCTAATAGGGCAAAATCAAATCTATTCTAATATTTGATTAGCAGGACAGAACTCATAAGCATAACAACCATTCTGGTGTCTCTGGTAATTGGAGTCAGCAAGCTGAGTTAAGCTTGGTAAATTAATGTCATTTATAATTAGGTAGCTAAACCAGCCTCTCAGTAGAGGTACCCAAAAAGGTTAAAAGAAGTCTCCCAAACCTATAGTATAATAATTTCTGGTAAGACAAACTTGAAAAAAAAAGAGATTTGCATTGAAATAAAAATAATTCTTCAATGAAGGATAAAGCAGAATGGTAGTAACTGTCTACCAAGAAGATATGCAGGCACTGACATAACTATGACTTGCAAATACATCTGACTATATCTTTTTTTTTTTTTTTTCCCCAGCCCTATATTACTTTGCCAGATTTTAACTATTTGAGCTGGAATTTTTCATACTAGATATCTGTCTCAGGGTACATTGTTTTTTTTGGAAAGTTCAAGTGAAGTCAGCTCAGCTGCCTCTAAGACAGAAGTCTGGAAAAACATGTCATCGTTTTCATGAAAAAAAATAATGGGAGGGGGCTGAAGACATTTAACAGAGAAGTTGTGGAAACTGCATCCTTAGAGAAAGGACTTAAAATTTGGCAGTACAGTCAGCCTGATATCAGCCACATGCCTTTTACTGTTCTTTAGAAAAACAGTGCTGGTTTGACTAAGTTAATACACTTGGAGGGAAGGGGGAAAAAAAAAAAAAAAAAAAAAAAAGCACTGTCTGCACACTCAGTAGAGATTTGTTAGCGTTTGGTAGCTACACTGCTATGGATTTCTCTGTAAACATGTCAGAGATCTGGACAAGACTTTCCTTGCCACTCTTCCTTTCAGGGACTGCTGTGATGCTAGACAGATCAACTGAACCTGGGCAGAAAATCTCCCGTTTGTCTTACAGCTCACACTGCTGGCACACAGGGAGGACGGAGGACAAGGAGGAAGGAAGCAGTTTCACCATAAAGTAAAAATGGAAGGTCTGGGATGTCATGGACGTATGAAATGCTAACAAAAGGTTACATTAAAAAAAAAAAAAAAGGGAAGAAAAAAAAAAAAGAAAAAAAACACAGACCCTTGCTCTGAGCAGCATGCCTTTAATGTAAGTGATTCAGTTCCCCATGGGTAAAATGGGTATTATAATGGCACCTCACTTCATAGGATAAAGAATACTTGCAGGTGATTCAACTACTGTCATGATGAGTGCAACAGAAAAGCCCATGAAGAAAGGAATTAATCTGACTTAAGTGCCAGGCTTCAGTTGCAAGGAATACATATGGCATGGGGCCACATAGTGAACAAGGAAAATAAAATATAAGCCGCTTATTTGGTGAGCACTTTTCATCCTGTCCAACGAAAGTGTAAGGTGTCCTGCAGTGAGAGGAAAAACTCACCACACACACAAGGCCTAATAACTGAGAGGTGCACCACAAGACATATATGCACATTAAAGAGAAACGAAGGGCATGTTCTTTTGAGTTCCCGTTAGCCATTTCATTACAAAAACCTAAGATTAAATATCTGTGATATATTCCACATTTGCAACGGTAGAAGTGTTTGGACTAGCCTTAGCAAATGGTTGTATTTTTCTTGAGCCTACACTTGAAATTCAGGCTTCCCACTGACATATTTTTCAGCACAAAATAGGATGTGGCACCATGGGCAGCTGGGAGGGATATCTGCTCAATGTATCTGTGATAGTCTGTTGTGGACCTTACTGCTCGTCCTCAAGATTCCTTTTTCTGTGCCATGTATAAAACATTCAGGTCTGGCATCTACCCTAAGTACGTCAGGACATTAGTATCACTGCTATTAACCAAGCATCAGGATAATGAGACAATGGAAGAAAGGGGAATACAGAGGGACACAAAGAGGTAGAGAGAGAGAATAGTGTAATGGATTCTACCTGAAACTAAAGTAAACCTTTTGGCAGTGGAATACTATTCAAGAAAAAGCCTTGTAATACTGAAATCATTGAATGGTTGAAAAATTCACAGTGACTTGTACCCTGAAGTACACATTTTGCAAATATGCTGCACCCTGCAGTGATAAAATTAGTGCAAAATGGACAGACATTAGAATGATTCCTTACGACCTTTAAGTGAAATTATTGGAGAGCGCACTTTTCTGGTTTTCTTATATACTTTCTTTAAAAGATTACAAGGAATACACACTTATAAAAATATTATTTACCATTTTTCCCTCTGGCCCAAGAGATATTTTGCAATCAGGGCAACCACAAAAGTACTGCACTAAATTCTATCCTCTTAAATTAATGAGTCAACCAGCACAGACAGATTAAAACTTATGACCAGGCAGAAGGAGACAAGACAGCCTCAGTAAATATTTAAGCTATTTGGCTGATCAACCATTTTAGCAACTGATTCTTCAGTACTAATGCACGCATGCCATCGCACACATGTACAGAAATGCACTCAAATGTAGCTGTGGTTTCTCTGAAATATCACCAAGTATTTCCAAGCCTCACACAACCCCATTGTCAATTCTGACCCCAAACTTATCTTTTTAAAAAAAGAAATTGCGTTTAAAAAAAAAATAAATCCAGCCAGGTTTGATGCTAGTCAGCTTGTGCTGCTTCTTACAAGGGCGAAGAGTCACAGCGATGTGTGAGGATCACAGGGTCAGGCGACTGAAGATCAGCCATGTCGCAGAGCTGGGAAGCTAAGCCTCTGTGAGCCCTCCTTCTGCCACTCTGCCCTTCTCTTCGACACGCACCTCAAACATGCAGTGATCCATGAAGGCAGAGGGAGCAGAATGAAAGAAAGGTGAAGAGCTGACAGCATCTGCTAAAGGATGTCCAGAGAAACTGCCACTGAATGGTGAAGATGTGCGAGAGCTGGCATTCAACCACAGGCTTCTGGTGGAAGAAGACTGCTTTGGAGGCAGTAAAATAAGAATAAGGACGTGTTTGGAGCGGGGTGAATTTCCTCTTCAATATCACGTCTGCATGTGTAGCCTGTGCTTTAATCTCAGTAATGCTCAGGAACAACACTGCATGGCAATATCCTTAATTACACTGGAATCAGCAGTGCTCCACCCATGTCAATCACTTCCTCCACACACGCATGTGCACGCACACACACACAGAGTACCTCTTCCTCTACTCCACCGACAAGAAAAAAATACTAATTTAAAGCATATCAAAACACATTTTTATAATGTATAAAGATAATACCCAGTGGACTCCTGAGAGATACATGAAATTAATCCCAGTTGTGAAGGTCTTGATATTAGCTCTTCACTCCTGGGATGAATTTAAAATCCCACAAAAGCCCATGATTTATTTCCTTCCTACACAACAGCAACAAACACTCACGTAATTTTTAAGTAATGTAAAATATCACTTTAAAGCCATTCATACACATCTAAGAGAGAGAGAGAGAAAGGAAGGGAAGGGAAGAATTAGCTGTTTTGAGAGGTGAGCACTTAAGGGTCCATTCTACCTGCATAATTCCCATAAATGTTATGTTTATGAATTGAACAAACAGGGTGAAGAATTGTTGGCACAAAAACTGCCTTTCACCCACTTCCTATGCTTTAACATACAGTGC
Source organism: Aythya marila (assembly GCF_965140915.1). NCBI lineage: Eukaryota > Metazoa > Chordata > Aves > Anseriformes > Anatidae > Aythya > Aythya marila. The sequence continues at coordinate 115,398,889 of NC_139043.1, read as the reverse complement.
CTCTTCTAATGGCTAGTTAAAGGTTTTAGTAAAGTAATGCTGTTCTACTTTGCATTTGTACAGCGTGTAGGTGTGATTATCAAGGTGTCTTTCTGGTTATACGGTTTTAACCCACCACCCATTATGAAGCTTCCCGGATGATGTTTGCAGAAAAATGAAAACTTGAACTTACTAAACCGGGCGGGAAGAGGAAACTCCGCCAAAAACTATTTAACTTTCCCACATTTTTGGAAACCTCCACATAAGGGCAGTAGTTCTATACAAGACCTCTTCAGATGCTTTGTACTAGATAGGGAATGAAATCATGGATCCATGAACAGCCTCCAGCAAACCTGTTTGTAATTGATAGGTTCAGGATGCCATCCCAAAAATTTCTGCACAACACAAGACCAAATGGCATCATTTATCCCTGTGCCACTCTGTGACATTCACAGTTCACTGGTACTGCTTGAGCTTGAGCTATCACTCTGCATGACATCACAAGAGAGTGTCACAGCAGCAAATGATATAAACAAAATTAAAAAAAAAAAAAAAAAAAAAAAAAGAGTAAGAACCAAGTGCTGAGCAAGCACAGTAGATAAGAGCTTAGGTTTCAAAGAAAATATACACATTATTTCATTTTCATAGTGTTTTATTGCACTAAGATAAGCTATCATTAAAATTAATGGGACAGAGGTTTTCTCTACCTTCTAAAATCTTGTTACAACACAGGATGGAGCTACGAAAATCGTTCTCAGGTTGACACTACCTCCCTCTTCATTTACTCTGAAAATTGTACAAAAGAAAATATATTTCCTTACCTCTGCAGTTTAGAAAATGATAGTGTTTAAGTCAGTAAGTAATATTCAACTACAAATACAACACCACCACGGCAAAAATAAAACACCATAAGCAATGTAAATTTGTGCTAAAATGGATACAACAGGCACCCTTAGAAACACACAAAGAAAGTCATTCAATTTTTTTTCTACAGAAAGGCTTTCTGCAAGGCACTTAAAAGTTTAAGCCCTTCATCAAAGTACATATTTCTGCATTTATGATTTTAAGTCACTGCTGAATGCCAAGCTGAGAGGGAAAAAATAGGTAAGGCGAGTTATTTAACAGAGCAGATCTATAGAAACTTAAACATCCACAACCGTTTTCATTTCAACCAGGGGCCCATTCCTCCCAACAATTTGCAGGGACTGTGTGGCTAAGCCTCACCACTGCTACCATGGATAACTGCGCACAGTACATCTCAAGTGCACAAACGGGAGAGAAAAAGCCCTTCCATTTGTTTTACTGACCCACAAAACCCAGCCACAGTTGCAGTGAAATTGAAGAGTATCTTGCAATTTCATCCCTTAATTGGGAGCCCAGCACATGGCAGAAGTCCAGGCCCTAGGCTCAGGCTGTTTATCTTCCAATACTTTCAAGTCATTTACTAGCCAAAAAAGAAATTACAAAGTGATTTAAAGGGAAATCAGTCAGCTTGCAGGCCATTTCCTAGCCTTCCTCCATCCTCTCCTCCTTTTTTTTTTTTTTTTTTTTTATTAGAATGATTGCAACTGTACCATAAGTCTGATCTGTTCATCCCTGCAAACAGCTGTCCCACTGTGATGCAAAAAAAAAACCCACCACAAACCCACAAAAAAAAAAGCATTTGTAAAAATGTTTGCTTTAGGTTTAACTGTATCCTTTCTTCTAAGTTCTTCCCAAAATACCCCAGCAAAGTTTTGTAAACATTTCTCCATCTTTAAAAACATATCTGCTATTTGTGTGGAGTTTTAATAAAGAAATTAAATGCGCAACCATGTGGTAGCTTAAGAATCTCACATAGAGCATTGGGTGCTAAATCTCAGTTCCCCAGACCCACCTCTCTGCAAATACTTCCCACCATCGCGTGGCTTCTGCTGCAAATTGTCCAGATGCAATGCATCAGAGTTGAAAGAGACTCTCCTCAAATGACCTGCCGTTGACCAAGTCCAGGATGTGACATCTCCAATCCTCGTCTTATACTCCCCTTTTGGTGATTCACTGGGAGAAGGTACAGATCCCAGTGCAGCTCACAGAAACCAAGCATCAAAATAGCAACTCCCTGAGAAGGAGATGCCACTGTACACCCACAAAGCAAATGAGAGAAGCTCAGCTGCGCTGATGCTTCCTGTTGAAACTGGGACAATGCTCAGCTTTCAACACGCTTGATGAAGAAGGTAACAAAACTGTTGCACAGACATCAGACAAACCTGGTGAGCCAGACAGTGAGCTCATCCAAACCACACTACGAATAATTCTTCAGCTGCAAGTGAAGAGTTTTGCTGCTTTGTTTCCTTAGAAATAGAGCTCATGATTTTAGGAGATGTCATTACAAAATCTGTTATTATTTTAATTCACCAACATAAAGAACTCTTACAAAAATGGATTCTAATACTCAGTGTATTCCAAAACACTACAAACGTAATAGCAATTCCAGAGTATTTTGAACAGTGAGTGTAAAGTACTGTTACTCAGTTTTTTAACATAAGGAAGACCTTAGGTATATTTGACAATTCCCTATTAGAAAGATTTGGAATTTGTTCAGGAACAGTTGAATTAACTTCTTCTTCAACTGAACTTAGCAAAGCCTTACACAAAGGAGATCTGGGAAAACTTTTTTCTACTTGTCTTGACCTTGTTACACAAGCGTGTGACACTACAACCTAATACATAGCCTTCCACAACATGGTGAGAGCTCATAATGTCACCTCCCACTGAAAAAAATGTTGATGGATACCAAAAACATTCCTGGATCATAAACTAGAATTGTTTAAAGCCAAAATTTCCCATTCTTGCATTATGGATAATACTGAAAACATTATATAATGCAATACAAGGAAATTCTATCTTGGGGTTCTGAAGACAAGCCACTTGAGCTACACTTCTTTTCCTTTATAATGTCACCAGAACTCTCAGTGGAATTATATATAGAATAAATGATAGGCAATGGTGAATTACAAGACCATAATACATACAGTAAGCACCTAATATAGTCTTATAAATTACAGACATTTATAGCTTTATATTTTACACTGTAATGTCACACACCGCAGTGACACAATACTCCAATTCAAGACATGATATCACATTTAAGAAAAAAAAAAAGTGAGAAAAGGCTGCAGCAGCAACCCGTACTATGGTAAAGAAAAATTACTTTGGATGTGTACACATATGCCATTTTAAAAGGAGACACAGAGATCAAAATACAGGCTTCAAGGAGGAAAGCATGTATCAGAAAACAGCCAACTCTGTTGTTCCTCTATAGTACAGATAACACTTGTGTCTGCCTAACACCAGGCACTTCTGTGTGAGAGGTCCCAAGCTGGATCCTGCACTCAAGGGATAGGGCAAAGGGTGCTTCACATCATTGAGCAGTGACTTCTCCAGCTGATTAAGAAGCGGCACTGATGGGCTTCGCTGGGATTCCCATACAGAGCTCTTCAGCCTGACAGATAACATTGCATTTTGGGGGTCTAAAGGTGAAGTGTGGGGCTGGCGTTGAGGGAATATGCCATTCCTGGAGCTCTGGATTGGGACCACTTCTGATTCAGAGGAGGCACAAAATTAAATAACTAAAAAGTTAAAACAGAATATTTTCAGTCTGGTTTCCCAAAGAAATTAAGATAATCTACCAGACAGCATCTATCTGTTTATCTATATCTCATTTTGCAACTTCTTGGTCCATTAATTAACTGCAGCTGAATCTGGTACAGGAAAAAAAAAGGATTCCGTGCTATTAAGCTTCTATAAATTCAGAGTAAATATAGAGTCAGGTAGAAAGAACTCGCTCAGTGCCTTCACTGACCATAAAACTATAGCCCTCCTCAATGCACATCATTAGACCCTAGTGAATCCCTACCAGAAGGTGGGGAGTGGACAGGGAAGGAGAAGATGAAGACAACAGTCTCCTCCCAAGCACAGTGATCCAAGACCAGGACAATATTTATGCAATGGTCCTACCATATTAATCACAGAATCACAGAATTTCTAGGTTGGAAGAGACCTCAAGGTCATCGAGTCCAACCTCCAACCTAACGCTAACAGCCCTCCACTAAACCATATCCCTAAGCTCTACATCTAAGCGTCTTTTGAAGACTTCCAGGGATGGTGACTCCACCACTTCCCTGGGCAGCCTGTTCCAGTGCCTCACAACCCTTTCAGTGAAGAAGTTCTTCCTAACATCTAACCTAAAACTCCCCTGGCTCAACTTAAGCCCATTCCCCCTCGTCCTGTCACCAGGCACGTGGGAGAACAGGCCAACCCCCACCTCGCTACAGCCTCCCTTGAGGTACCTAAAAAGAGCGATAAGGTCACCCCTGAGCCTCCTCTTCTCCAGGCTGAACAAATTATTAAAATATTAAAGACCAGAGGATTCAACTGTAAAATACTAAGACGTAGGAAATCACACAGAGAGCCCCGTTCATTGCTGATGTACAGTACTTGTGATGTACCATACAGGAATGCAATGCAAAAAGGCATGCCAGGCAAATTGCCCTGTGTGTGTACACATGCTTGCTGGTTTCTGCGATAAGGTAACAAACTGGGGATTACCAATAGCAAGAGTGTTAAGACATTCCTGATAACTGAACTCATTGAAGACAAAAAAGGGGAGGATGATGGGAAAGACAGAGCACGATGGCTCTCCCACCTGCAAATCCAGCATGTGCTCCTGCCCAGAATGCTGCTTGTATTTATGTCTAGATTAAAACAGAAGGACTCATCATATTATCTCATAAAGCTGTAGCTGAGATACACTCCCATTAGCCCCTAACGGTGGCAAAGAGCAATGGCACAACAACTGAAGTCAAGAAGACCTCTCACATGTGTGAGTGCATGCACATGCCCAAGGAACCTTCTGAGGTGCTGCCATATTGCAGAGGCCAAAACTAGAGTCTTCTTTCTTTAACTCACTCATAGCTGATCTCTGGGGGGTTGCATAAAACAGGAACTGGCTTGGCTGCCTACTGTTTTACTCTTCAGGAAACAGAACTTCCACTCTTTCTCTCTTAATTATGGTGATTGGTAAATGTGACTGAAGTAACTCCCACTTCGAGGACACGGCAATAAAGCCAGGGCTTCCATGGAAAATGCTCCAAACCCAGGCAATTTAATCTGACAAATGCCTCCCACTTAAATGGAAGTTTGACTCAAAGAACCTGTGGAAAATAAGTAAAAAGGATTCTAGATTTTCCCATTTGTTACCACTTTTCTTTTGACAGAAAGATCAAGACTAGCAGACTAGCAAGGATCCTACAAATGAATGGACTACACCCAAGGACCCCATGTGAAGTGCATGGGAATTAACTAGCACTGCCCACAGGCAGCATCTTCTTATTTAATTTTATGGCTTAAAAGTTTCTGCATTGTTCTATATATTGATTCCTTTCATAGTGGAAATTGTCAATATTCAGAGATGCTACTGGTTGATGAGACAGAGAGGGCTCTAAAACATTTGTGAGTCAATCAGTTATGACACTGTTATACGATGAGGCTGCTGAACGCTTAGCTGTTGATACAATACACAGACTTCATTGAGAAAAGAAATACCACTACGGCCTGGCAGCACGCTATGCAAACAAAACACAGTCTTTGTTTAAACAGATTTTTCTTTTTTTTTTTTTTTCTTTCTTTTTTTTTTTTTCAGTCAAAATTTACTTTGCTGACAAAGGAAGCAGCTTACACATTTCACTACCACTGTCAGGTGGGAAACATGGCTAAGTCTTCCTATAGCATACCCAACCAGCTAAAGAGAAATAATGATTTCATTTTGCTCCTCAACGTACCTGCTTTGAGCCCAGGGGTAGACATCAAATCTAGCACGAGTTTATGAAATAGCAAATGTGCAAAGATGAAAAATGAAAAAAGAAAAAGAAAAAAGAAACAAGTACCAAAAAGAAATAAATACAAATTAGTGGTTATTCAAGTAGTTTGGGGGTGCTAACAACTGAAAAAAAATGTTTACATATCCTGTGCCTTGGTTTTCTACTTTGCTGCAACTGGACTTTTCCCTTTTATGCTGCTAGACAAGAAAAATGACATTGTTTGCTGCTACAGAAGCAACGCATCACTATGTAAGTTCTCTCTCTCCAGTAGAAACCTTGGTTATCTTACTTCACTGGCTTCTAAACAAGCACTCTGAATAAGAATACAAGGTCACACCATTGCAACTGAGTCAAATTGCAAATACTGAGTTGCATTCAACTCCTTTGAATAATCCTGACCACATTCCTCCAGGGTGAAAATCTTAGAAAGGATAAGAAATAGCATTTTTCTCATTCTAAGGAGGAAAATGCAATATTGGCCTACTAGGAATGACACAGTGCATTGTGCCACCATGCCAGAGACCAGAGTTCAGGCTAGTCTTTTAGTTTTCAGCCTTAGGCGAGACCGGGCATGGTTCAAAAATGATGCGTTTCAGTATCTGAGAGGGGAAAGCTGGTGCAGCAGCACTCCATCTGGCAGGCCGACTTTGCTCTAAAGTTACACAGAAAAAGAGAAGGACTTTGTGTTCTGGGCTGGGGGCTGGGAGAATGAGAGATGTGGCCTCCCCAGGAAATAAATTTAAGATTATGCTGATGCACTATCTGAATCCTTCCTAAGGAGGCAATAAAAAATTTAAAAGTTAAATCGAGTTGTCCATGACATGCTCAACACCATTTAATGGGAAACTCCTGCTGATATTATTCATGAGAGACACATTTCTTACCAATAGAAGTAAAATAAATACCAAAAATATATTTAAAAGAAAAAAAACTTAAGTACAAAGCCTTTTTTTATTTGATAATGGGTAGTGAAGAGGACAGATGCATTTTCATGAAAGGCACCACATGGAAGAGAAAATTTCTCCTCTTTTATTTTTAAAAAGGGTGCCAGATGCAAATGTTTTACTGGACGCCTATAAGTACTTAAAATACAAAACACCTTCTTCAAACGCATTAAGCACACAGTGAGGCACTTTAAATACACTTGCTTTGTCAGGCAGGCAGCTGGCACCACTTTTGTAATGAACAGGGCAAACAGTCTGTCCAGCGAAAGTGTTACCAAAATATAGCAGGAGGCTCAGCTCGCCTTGCAGCCGCAAATATCAAAAGAAGGTTGCTCTCAGTACTTTTCTGAAGGGTAAAAAATACTGGCTGACTCCCATACTCTAGGAAGGCAAGGCCAGTTTGGGTTTTCTTTTTCAAGAGGCCTCTCTGTGGGCATGTTGTGCAGAAGGCGCACGCCAGACCCAGCTGCCGCCCCATCACCTCTGAGTGGTACAGCCTTCCTTCCCAGCCTTTCCCAAACATGCCCAGTTTTGTGGGCGATCAGAAGCCTCCAGTGATCTTCAACCACGCTGCC
>NC_139043.1:115341533-115386533 GCF_965140915.1 Aythya marila | reverse complement strand
TAAGTTAAGAAACGGATTACTGCCAGGCAACAACCTTGCTCTGAACACTTTGGGCATAATGTGTTCTTCAAACTACCATTAACAAAATAAATAACTATTTTTAAAAACCCTAAAAAGTCAAGGCTGTTGATAACAAAGTGTATTTCTCTCCCCATAAAAAATCATATAACCAGAACTATAGCTTTTTCTTAACCTTGGAAATTATAGAAACAACATATGGCTTCCATTTACTTCCAATTTTACTTGTACTGTGAGCTTCTTTGGTGAAGTTGTCTTCTATTGCTAAATGACAAAATGAATGATGAAATTCAGTTGCTATGCTAGAAAAACAAAAAACAAACACTGGTGCCTAATCCCAAAGGAAAACTGGACTTCAGTTATGAATCATCCTTACCAGCAAATCTTGGATATCTTAAATAAAAGACTTTATGTACTTATAGAAAAGAAAACATTCTAAAAACTTTACTAGAAAGATCCTCCTGCTGCTGCTCCTTACCATTTGAATCCAAGGTTAGGGAGCACGCCACAAACCTTCAGTGGTTATTTAAACAGAAGTTCCCTGCTACAAGGGACACCGGTGAACAGTGCTAACATCAAGTCTGCTCAGTTTTTATTGCATGCTTGCAGAGCTCTTCATATTGCTGAGACCACAATGAAGAGCCCTGTAAACATGTAATAAAACCAAGCCCATTGGATGTTACAGTATTAGCAATTTTTCTAGAAAATGAAAGTATATCTGCTTTGTCATCAGACTGATTTTAAAAGCTCTCACCCGTTGTATGGTTACTTAATCCTTTTTTTGATGTTTCATGTGGAATCTGCCTAATTGGACTGTGAAGAAAGCTCACCTAATTATTTTTTTAAATATGACATTTTTGTGTTTTGTTTTTTTTTAAATGGCTTATCTAGACAATCAACTTCTGAAGACAATAAAAGTGTAGCTCTGTGTGTTATAAAGTATTTATGATATTTTCAAGGAATTTTTTCACCCAGGCAGAAAATATCCTTTTAATAAGCCCTTTTTACTGCAAGAAGCTATTATTGGCCTCTTCTTTATTGTTGTTTTCATATTTTCAGCATAAACATAATGGGGGGAAAAAGGAAAGAGAGGAAAGCAGTGAGAAGACAGTTGCAGACAACAGAAATGTTATATAATCTGATAAAATGATGAATAAAATTAAAACTGGCTGTCAGGCAAAATGAAAAGCAATTTCGCTTACAATTTTCTGAGTGGCTATGGAAAAGCAGCCAAATCTATGTACTGCACGCTGCCTGTAGTTTATGAATATACACAATAACCAAAAAGGTGCTTTGATTACAAAGAACGCAATGATGAGCGCAGTCTAAAATACTGAATAATGCACTCAATACGACTTCTCCTCTGAAAGCCTAGAGGAAATGTCTGAAACCCCTATTAAAACAGAAGAACGAACCAGCAGAAGAACTCATTGGTTGCATGCATGGGAAATACAGAATAATTCCTACTAGAGACTCCATTAATTAGAACAAATTCTAACTACTGCCTGAGGGCTGCAAGACACAAAGCTGTACTCTCTACTCTGGCACGGGCAGAAGACTACCCGGGGTCAAAGGGACTCACACACAATCACTGAAGGTAAAATTTAACCCTCTAAAGATTATGGTGCTGTTTGCTTTCAAATTATTATGCAAACCACAGCAAAACCCAGGTATCACATGCTTAATAAAGGGGAATGATACAACAGAATTTTTCAAAGGAATTTGGTAAAGGGGTAGATGACATGACTCTGAAAGTCTGGGGCAATTTGGTCCTATCTCTCCTAAAACACAATCTCTCTCTCAGACCACACTTGCCCTGCTCATCTATCTGGAACTCATTTGGAGGAGAAGGAGAGTACAAAGCGCATGATCTTCTCTTGTGCCTGGGCACAAGAGTCGAGATGGGGCTTGAAAAGAGACTTACTCTTGTTTGCCTCTCCATTTTTTTCCATGATTCAGGGAGTTAACTGGTGGAACCAAGGAGTTCTTCCTTTTCTTGTCTCTGATGCATAACTTCACTTATGAGACTTTTTTCTCATCTTCTTAAAGAGCAACAGAAATTGGCCACAATTAGCACAAAACATGCGAGGGATGCTCTCCCCTCACCACGGGTACCTGCTGGTTGTGTTTACCCACACCCAGAGGGTTAAATCAATCACCCGAGAAGGAGTTCGGGGAAGGAATTTTCCCACCAGGTGGGAGAGACCTTTCCTCTGTGGTACGGCAACACCTGCTTCCCATGATCCTTTCAAAATTTTGTTTTAAAAATACCCTGCTCCTGCAAGGACATTTTGGTGACAGCCTCGGTATCATCTGTATAGCCCAGTATAGCCGTGGCTGCTCGTCTGTCAGTAGAGGCTTTACAGCTTTCAGCGTGACGGAGACTCTCCAACGTTATGCTGTTGACAGAGTGTGAAAGCTTGACAGCAGCAGTCCTGTACCCTAGGATAGCTGGTCACCTCAGTGATGCAGGCCCACTCCTGGCCTCTATTTCTGCAACGAGGCTGCAAGGATCTGAAAACAGAAGACTTCCTCTCCGACAGCAGTGTAATCAGCACCAAAGGCAGTAACCAACACACACTGTATGTTTATGGTTCACAAGGCATCACATTGTTAATGAGCAGATAAAACAAGAAGAAAGGGCTGTTCTTTGTTTACATCACTCCCCTCATAAGCAACAGATGTCCTGATAGACTAGACTGCATTGGCTTTGTTGGTTGAGAACCTCCCGCTGGCCCTGGATGAGACCCAAGCATCCATACTGATTTTGTTACAATTGTCAGCTACTTTTGTTACTACAGACCATGAACTGTTGCTGACTCATCTGTGGTCCCATGGGCACGGAGGAAATAATGTATGGAGTCACACAGTGACTCCATGTATTGTTTTCCTCCTAAGATGACTACTGCTAGTTCACCCAAGAGCGCTTTCTTGTGGGGTACCACAGTTTTTTGACATCATCCTTCCTGGTCAGTGCATACAGGAAGACACAGCCGGCAGATTCACCATTATTCAGACTTCTGTCTATGACACTGAATGATTTGTGTGTGTTTTTCCAGGACTGTGATTTAGGGGAAGAGGAGCCATCCAACAGTCCAGCATACTGGCAGTGAGTCACAGTTCCCAGAGGCACAGAAACACCATGCTGACTCTTTCCAAAGGGGCAAATGTGCCTGAATCCTGTGGTGGCGTGCTGTGGGCCTGCTGGGCTTTTGTGTTTCTAGCTCTCCAGAAAAAGCCAATGGCCAAGCAATCTTCCTAAGCAATACGACCACTCTCATGGTCTGATGTATCATCACTTTGACCTTCAGGTGCCTTTCAGCCACATCTTGCAGTGCTGTTCTTACCCACTAGTCTTAGTTAACACCTGGGGCCTACCTGTGACAGAGGACAGGTTCCTGAGGGGCACCTCAAACTTCTACTCAAACTCACCCATGGTTAGCTCCTGAAAAGCTGTCAGATGCCCTCTGTAAAATCTCCATTTGTATAAAATCAATTTCCCAGCTTAGATCTGTCAGCCTTGATGCCACAGAACTAATTTGGTGTGGGTTGTGTTTTGGCTAAGATGTGCTAGAGGAGGGAAAAAAAGAGGAAGAAAGCTACCTTTGAGGTAGGGAATAATTGTGGACAGTTTAAGTGGCATTTGCACACTGATCCTGATTGCTGCTCCCATTTTTACATGTCCTGGCAGACAGTTTTATAAACTGAAGAAAAAAACAATAAAAATTTGTCATATTTCTTTGTTCTCACACAAGGTTTTTTTTGGTCATAACTTGAGGTGTCACCAAGTCTTCCTCCCTTAAAATAGATTGCTCAGCCTCTTCAGTCCCGGAAGCTGCAGGTGTCATACTCAGGTGGTGTGGCTGGGGCTAGGGGGGCATGTTCTCCTCAGACAGCCAAAATCAAGCATTCAATACAGTGTATGACATCAAAAATGCCTTGTTTTTATATTATACTCAGTGAACCAAGATTATCTCCTTCACTGAGAACCACATAGGAGACCATCTCCGTTATTTATTTTCTTTTCAGACAAACGGCGTGTTTGATGAATTACACATGGATGTCTCAAAAAGTTGTTAACTAGAACCATCCTGTGGTTTCCCACTCCAGAGCTTCACCCTGCCTCTGTTAATACGGCAATCACCCACAATTCCAGAGGGAAACTGCCTTACATCTTACCCCAAAAAGCTCTTCCCCCTTAAAATACAGTGGCAAGGCTAATTTTCTTGTCAGTGCAGGTTACAGCTTGTTGGTCCAGATCACATTTGCAGTGGGAAGTAATGTAATGCTCCCTTTTGATTTCTTATAGCCAGCAATCACTTCATTTCTGAAGTAGAGTGCTGTGCGAGCCTGCTCCATAAAGCCTCGTCTCATGAGCACTGTAGATGTCCTCGAGGCACAAGTCTGATAGCAGTACAGGTAACTGTGAACACCACCTGAGTGAGGCACAGGATAATAATAAAGATGGCAGCAGTGCCTGTACTTCACCAGGTTATTCTCCTTTGTTTTGGTTTTCTGTATTTATAAAAAAAGTCAGTGTGCTCGAGCTTAAAAATAATGATAAATAAATCAATGATTTGAATTTTCCTCAATAAGATCTGAAAAAAAGACCTGTAAGTATTCTCAAGTTACCAGCACTGGGCAGCTGAGCTAGCTGTCTACAGCAGGGTCCTTTCCATCACATGCACGCTTGAAGTTTGGGTTGGCGATACTAATAGCACACCCTTGAACTGTGTCTCCATTCTTCAACGTGACACTAAAAGTGGACTGTGCTGCTCTGGAGCATTTTGTCAGCTCACAGTGATTGAAAGATCCTCCCTGAGGCTCTTTTCTCCTTAATATCATGCAGAATTTCTGCCTTCTATTTCAAAAGAAAATTCCTTGTTTAACTTCTCTAGGGTCACTGTATACTGGTGCAGAAAAACAGGTGCAAGACAGGTCTCTCTTTCATGTTAAATTTCCGTAGGCTTCAATTCTCCATAGATGATTCACATCATTTCTGGATCAAATTACCCGGTTTTAACTACTGACAGGATCAAATTAACAAGGAAAAATGGAATACAAAATGAAACACATTGTAATGAGGGTGTGACACACAGAAGTACTGCTAACAGACTGAATTCTCTTCCCCTGTTCAGAAAGGTTATCTGTGCACATGCCTAGCTTACAGCAGGCCAATAGTGAACAAAAATTCAACAGGCTGTGCAATGCATTTCAAGTTAAGTACACCTCTGCCTGCAGCGACTGAAAGCCTCTGTCTCCTGGATTCAGTCACCTGCCAGGTTCAGAGGACACAGGTGTGAAACTATAGAAATTCATATTTCAAAGGGTTGAACTCTATGAAAGGACTGTCACGCTATCCAGACAACATACAACATCAACAACTGACTTAAAACCAGTGCATTTCTGCCCTTTGCAAATCAAATACACAGACCTGGCACATCCACAATGTACATTAAAGGAAGTAAAAACACCCAAGCTACTGGGGATCTTGCCAGCCCTGGAACTGAAGCAGCATCCTGAGAAAGGCATTGTTTGCTCCCAAGTTAATGCAACTCTCCTATCTAATGTATCTACATAAGCTAGCGTATCTCTGCATGGTCACACACTGTACAATACAGACCTAACACAGTTACTGCTCACTACTGCATGGGTCTTTGTGCTCAGATCCATTCTACTACATCCTACGCAATAAGATCTTCTTAATCACCCATCACCCTCTTTCCTTTTGATACGCAGACCACAACGGAAAATTTTGGGTAACTTCAACATTACAGGGACCTGAATGGCCCTTATCTGCTCATGCACAGCCTTCCTGTACTTCTGTAGACTTGTATATTATGAATGAAGAGTTTCTTAAATTAATCTGGTTATTACACTGAGCACATGTCCCTTCCTCTTGTATTTACTTCTTCACTTGCTATAGCAAACACCAGCAGGTAACAGCAAATAAAAGGATGAAGAAGGCTGCCACAGTGATACCTAATCACTACTTTTCAAGAAAAGGTTCGTTTTTGTGGGAGTATTTTGAAGTGATTACAGTGAAATTCCAAGTTACATTTCCTCATTTTGGATGCTAATTCTGCCTTCAGCATCCCTTAAAAGCACAGAGATACAGTCTTGTTCACCATTTTATCTGGTCACATTTATTCCTGCCAATATTAAACTCTTCTAAGTTTCATAGATAAAACTGGAGCAGTGGTGGGAATAGGGGGAACAGAGGACTGTTTTGCTAACTTTCACTGCAAAGTGGCATGGGTCTTAGACACCTATGCATCCATTCAGCTATTAAGACATTTATTCAACAGTTAAGGAGTTTAGCAAGTGTGTTCTCCACTCCACCTTGCTTACACAATTTACCATCCTCTAATTTCTTCCACAGAAGACATTTTACACTGCAAAATTCCTTAGACTGAAGATCCATTTAGAAGTCATAATGTCATTTCAATGAGTAGCATATTATGGTCAGTAAACTGAACGTTGGGTATACATTTATGCATGCCTATTTTCAAATCATTTCAGCAAATTTATGTGATATATAAATAGGCACAACAGCTAGTGTTAACAGATGCTGCCCTCTGATCATTAAAGCATCATCCTTTACTTTGGAGTTTCAGAGATCAGTATCTGAGATCTCAAATAAAACATACGCTTCTGAATACAATTCTATAAATAGTAGCAATTTTTTTAAGGGACTGCGATGCCTTTTGCAAAGACAGCTTCCCAGAAAATATTTTCTGAAATAGAAGCTTTGATGGATAGGACCCAGTAGTTTAAATCAATATATAAACTTGTAGCAAAGCATTGCTGGTGCAAGTTCTATACCTCCAGATTTTACTTCCCAGTCAGGTTCCACAAAGCCTACATTGAGAGTCAGAAGACTTCACTCTGTGTTCCAAATGTGGGAAAATGCGTCCCAAATGTGGAAACCTGTTCAATACTATTACAGCTATGTGGAAATTTGTTGTGGAAGTGATTGGTAGTATGTGCATGCACCACAACTTGCTTCTCTGCAACTGGCATAACTAAGATATGGAAAAGGATAACTTACAATTCTATTTAAATCAATAGTTCTGCTTTGTACCAGTAATTTCATCTCTGGAATGTCATATATCTCCATTTCACACCTAAGCCAATGGAAAAAAATAGGGATCATCAACAGTGAAAACACCACTGAATAAAGAATCTCCTCTTCACATCCTCCATTCCTCACACCTATCCAGAGGATCTCCAGTAGCATTTTCCTGTACTGGAACCTCATGATGCTATTTAAGAGCAACCTGAATAAGCAAGGCAGAATTAGCATTATCAGTCTCATGAGAGTTACATTTTCTTTTAAAAGAGGTTGCACATCTTAACACCCCAGATTTGGAAGTGGAACATTCCTGAACGACAACCCCCGGTATATCATTTCCCACCGTATGCAAAAGATTCTTTCACTGATGGTCTGGAACAAGAATTGGAAAGCATTAGATTGTGGGATGGTCAGAAGAATAAGACAATGTGGAGAAGGTTAATATTCTGTGAAATTACTTACCTTTATCTGTAAAGTTAAATTCTAATCTGAAGTTTACTGTTTTTCAGTGTAGGACTAATTTCTTTATTCTCCTGTAGCTTAGAGGAAACAGTGGTACTTCCATACTCAAGATAAGGCAAGAGACCATTAACTGTGCCAGAAGAATGTCTTTTAGGGATGGTAACAGCTGAGCAGAGTTTTTCAGGGTCACAATTTTGGATGTAAACACCTATATCCCATCTTAAGTGATTAGGCTCTTTATTTATTTATTTAATTTTTAAGCACCTTAAGATCTTCCCAACTTTACTGAGATACTGTGAGGATAAATACGTCAAAGACTGTAAGGCAAAAGATACAGCCTCGTTGGGAGTTAAACCCCAGCCAGCAGAGATTTGAGACACACTCAATAACAGTTCTTCACCACTGACTGCAAAATGGAAGTAAAGATCCCAATTATTTAAAAAAAAAAACACAAAACAAAACAAAACAAAAAAAAAAAACAAACACAAACAACAAGAAAATGTCTTCCTCCAAATGAAGACACTGAAGTTCCTAATTATCTGCATGAAGCACAGGCTTCTGACTGTAAGTAATTACTTATGAAAAGTGATTGTCCAATTTGTCCAGTTCATCTACTATCACCTGGTCCCCTCTACATTCACTCACTGTACCTACTTTCAGTGTAGGCTGGCTTTTCAGGATCAGTGGTTTTACACAGCTTAAAATCTACTCATGGATTAACAATGGAAGAAATGAGTGGACTTTAAACTTATTTTATTCTTAAAGGAGCAATGTCTTGCATTAATTTGCTTATCAGCAATCAAGTAGAATCATTTCCCCAGTTTCTTCCTCAAATACATATTGAAGAATGCTGTCTGTTCTTTCGTTTATGAATTTTCTGAAAGGACAGGCAAATACTCCTAACACAAGAGTCCTGAAAGTGAGAAATGTTAGTGGCTGGTATTGGGATTTTTACTTCCAGTAAGTTATTTAAAAACAAACAAGCAAACAAAAACAATCAGCAGATCAAACACATAGCTACACCATTTCCTTTTCCACCAAGTCTTTCATATTGTCAACAACTGTAATACAGGAAGGAAGAAAGGCAAGAATTTCAGAAAAAAATAAATGAAAACCGGGGAGAGGAGAGAAAAAGTTAAAAAGACATGGCTGCTGTCAAAACCTTTGCTTGGAAAGAAGGCATTCGATTCATTTGATTCTTTCCTTCTTCCTGCTCTAGCTCATAGAAAACAGTACAGACTGGGTACAGAAGAATCATGCCAAAGAAAATATGAAGACTCATTTTACAAGATCAGTTTAGGAGCTGCAAATTTTTAAGGTGAAGTAACTTTACTTAGCTATCAGTCTTTGAACAACAAATCCACTCACTACATGAACTTCAACTGAACTACACAAATCTGAGGCAGGTCTATGTTAAAAAGAAAACAGACATAGGGGGCAGAACTATGAGATCCTTCAGGCATTCTGCATTGATAGCCCTTGTGTTTAGTAAAATACTGTATGCCTGATTATGCTTGTAAGGTCTGGGAAAGGGGAATGCTACAGTCCTTACTTAAACAATAATATAATATCACACATTATTTTAGAAACATTTCATGGGTGTAGGCTAGCTATCCATGTATGAAAATAGACACTTTTTGCATCTCAGAAATAATGGATCATGTATTGAGGAAAAAGTAACAAAGACTGCCCATGTTCATCACAGATGAAATGCTAGCAAAAATGTTAATTGTGAATCATATTTCAAATAGAAACATACAACATAATTATATTGGATTTTTAAATATACAATACCTTTAGGCAAACACTATTACACAAAAGGCAACTAAAGAGTCCTATATTGGAGCCATGTCACTAAAGCTAAAACGTAATCTAAGTAACTCACAAAGATTCTTCTTTCAATCTGATTTAACTGCTTATTGAGAAACCGTAAGAAAGAAGAACCTTTTACCCAGCATGTTAAGCAATGTATAAGGAAGAAGTAGGAAGAGGATAATAAAATGAACAACTTACAGACAGTCAAAAGCTGAAACATCTTTTTATGTAAAAAGATGCTTTCTGAAAAAAATGTGTCTTTTCATTTCAAAAAAAAAAAAAAAAAAGTCAAATCCATAGGAGTACAGGAAATGCTAAGAACCATTTTTACACTCAAAGCAAAAATTCTTTAGTTTCACTGTCACCAAATGCAATTGCAATGCTTAATCAAAACCTATTTTTTGTCAATAGCAAAATAATTCATTTTCTTTTTCATTTGTTTGTAAAGCATGTCTTTCTCTGTTATCCCCATTCCCCTTCCTCAAAAGCAGACACGCCGTTCTGATAAAAACATATACTTCATAGTTAAGAGAATAGCTGGCAGGCCTATAAACTATGCAAATAACATTCAGTTTGCAAACCACATTTACTACACTTGGCTGATGGAAGAATGATTATTCCACATCTCGATTCACTAAGAGCATACTGACTACCTAAATACGCAACATTTCCTGTACCCCTAATAGCTTCCACGGTTTAGTAAACACATTCCACATATTACAGTAAAAGATTTCAAATCCAACCTTTTCTTCCACAGAGCATCCTGCATTAATACAGCCTAGAATGTTATGGAAGGAAAGGGAGGAACGCTATACACATTTCATGGCAATTGTACCAGGGTCTGTTACAACACGTGGTTTGACTTTTAAGCTATCTAATAAGAGGCAGAACCCCAAGCCTCAAAGAGTGTGTATTAGAAAGCATACATTATGCCCTCTATCGAAAATTACGTAATTTGACAGTAAAATGTATAAGTAAGCCCATAATTACCTTAAGTGTCTGCCACACAGTCAACCCTCTGGGCTCACAAGTCAAAATATTGTGCTAGAACTCCCAGAGAACAGAGGTAGGGAGAAAAGGGAGGGCCAGGATATGACGTTAGGGTTAAACACTACCCTGAGCAGCTTCCTCGACCCCATGATTCAGAATGGTGTGGCACTGAAAGCCCATGCAAGGGTGGGAACAGTTTCTCCAGCCATGGCTGTGTTACCACAGCTGGCCTCCCCATGCTTGATAACAGGGTTTGTGCTGCCAGTTACGTCTGAAATGAAGGAGTGACAAGGAGCAGCGATACCATTTTGAAACATGCAACTCCCATGAGTACTACTCACCTGAAAAACAAAGCACCAGCCACTTCTGGCAATGCACGTGTTAAATAATCCACCTATGAGGTCTCAAAAAAAATGGAATGCTATCTCTGCTGTTTTGAGGACAGCAGAAATCCGGTGGCATTTTTCACAAGAGCAGGAGGTTTGTCACATTATTCTTGGCCAGAGCTTCCTGTCTCCCCCTACTACGACTCATGGATCTTAGCTGCTATGTTCCGCAGAGCTGGCTACATTTCAGGGCATTGTAGATAAACCGTTGTACAGAAGATTTGGAGCATAGAGAGGCATTGTACGAGTCTTACAGGCATATCAAACATAAGGTTTGCCCCACATGCAAGAAGCAATACTGACATGCTGAACATGTATTTATTCATCGGTTACATCTGGTAGCCCCTTTCAGCACCCTCATAGCATCAGATCCACTGAGGTGCAGTTTCAAAAACACTGTATGAAAAAAACAGCTGTGGGACTCACAGCATACAGAAATTGTCTTTGATTTTGTATCCAAGCCTAGAAATTTTGCAATAGGTAGAATTTAACCTTTAATTTGTATCAAGCCTCTTTCCATGTCCATCAAGTATAACTACACAAGTAATTTTTAAGCATGTTTGGCACTGGCCAATAACTGAAATGCAACAGAGAAGGCAATAGCCTCTCACGAAGCCAACTCAGCATATACAAACTCTTCCTTGGCAATAAATGGGGCACAAATACGCCTGCACTGAAAAAAACAAAACAAAACAAAACAAAAAACAAACAAACAAACAAAAAAACACAACTCCATGGAATACCAAACACTCTCTTGCCCATGCTGTGAGGAATAAATATTCCTGCCATCTGGGAACATTTTATGATATTTTCAGTGGTATTCACCATGGTATATTCCTAGGGAAACATCAGACAGAAATCAGAGCATTTATAAAAATTAATGAAATTGTGATAAAATCAAGAAAATGAGACTGTCGCAATAGATGACTGTGCAAATAACAAGACGGGCTGTAGACCTGAGCGTACAGCATCTATACTCTTGGTTCCTATAAAAAGCAGTGTAAAGTTAGCCCAGCAGAGGCTGTAGAATGAAACTAAGTATACTGAGTGAATTTCAGTCTGCTGTTCCTGCTGAAGTACCCAACAGGAATAGTAGCACTATTCTGGAGAACCTAGAGGCAAAAAGGGAACAAACAGTAGAAGAGTGAAGAGTGAAAAAGGAGGTAGAAGAGACAAGAAGGAAAGACACAGTGGGATACTCCAGCACTAGAGAAAATCACCTCCACCCTTCTCAGCCAAAGGGAGAACTGCAGGGATACCTGACCTGCTGATAGCAGAAAAGGCGATGGAAATAAAAGCACACCTCCAGAAACACTCAGTGAGAGCATGGAAAGTATAAAGATAACAGGAGAGAAAAGCAGAGCCTCAGCAGCAAGAATAAGCATACCAAATAACAAGAGAAAATCAAAAGACAATGCCAGGTGGAGAGGGTCACAGAAGAAGCAGTATCTACTTTTAATGAGATAAACTGCATTCTTCCATTTCCTCAGCCTCTGCTTATGAAAGCATCTGGCATCATGGCAGACAGGGGAAGCTCCTCTACTTCCAGACTACCACGCCATGGAAAAGCACTTGCAACTACAGGGTTAATATCACAGCCTGTCACTTCTTTGGGAAGTGCTATTTGGAAGTAAGTTTGTTAAGTGCTGAGTATTTTGAAATGATAAAAGAGTGTTGGAAAGGCAGAGACCTGAGTGCCACAGAGAAAAATCCTGAGAGCAATAATACAATCTAACGAGTACGTGAACTCACTAGTAGAAATCCTGCCCTCCACGAACATAATAATGACATTTCCATTGTTCTCACTGAAGCAAAGATTACAGCCAGCAACTGATGGACATAAATTGAAAAAACATTCTCCAGTCAGGCTACACAGATTCTTGGGAAAAGAAAGACTGTCCTGTAATGCAAAATATTCGAAACATAACATTACAG
The DNA here is from genome assembly GCF_965140915.1 of Aythya marila. Taxonomy (NCBI): domain Eukaryota; kingdom Metazoa; phylum Chordata; class Aves; order Anseriformes; family Anatidae; genus Aythya; species Aythya marila. Next base: position 115,373,852 of record NC_139043.1, on the reverse strand, counting down.
AAAAAGCAAACATTAAAACTGTTTTAAGCATTTGAAATGCAGTTTAGAAAAATAATTAGAATCATACAGAAAGCTACGGTTATTGACATATTAAAATAGTTCAGGACAAAGGATGTGTTGCTTAGAAACTGAATGTACAGGAAAGATCAAACACACTCAGTTCTTTTTGCAAAAATCCAAGCATCACTTCTGGCCACAGACTGAAGTCAGTTAATAGCAATAAGAAATAAATGCATACATATGAAAAAATATTTATGTTAATTTATGTGTTAACGGTAAAACTGATGTGTTATGCTCTCACGTGCTGAAACCAACATTTGTCAAAGAAAGGTAAATCAGCAAGTGCCATTTCATTTCCCTATCCATTGCAAATTTTCTACCAGCTGTAAAAGCAAAGTACTTGAAAAACTTGACCCTTCTCCAGCCTCCCCCGCATGAGTCACCCAACCTTCCTCCAGTCATTAGGCTGTGCTTCCTGCTGGGAAGCAGCACTAAAACAAATGAGAGACACCAGCTCTGGTCACAGTTAGGGAGGCAATAAACTAGTGACAGGTATTTTTTTTTTTTTTTTAATGAAATTTAAAAAGAGCTCCCATATATTATATGTATCGATGTAGTGCCAGTCCATGATGCTAGCTTAGAAAGAGTTGCATTTCTAAAGATCTTTTGAAGCACTCCAGTTCATTCCCCGTCCCGAACGCATGCTTTCCTTGCTCATATACATACAGGCAAAATAATATACTGTATTTTATATACTTCAAAAATATTACTGACAAAAATACTAAGTCACTTCCTTTCACTCTTTTAGCTCTATTAAGAGTAAATTTAAACCAAAATTTCATGGATGCAGTTCCAACTTTTCATGTTATTATTAAATCGGTATCAAATACTTGTCAAGTTTGAGTGTTTTAGAAGTTGACTCTCAGTTCACTTTTTCTCCTTTGCTTCAGTTCACCCATGATAAGTCTCTGTTCTAAAATATCTTTTATGCATCCACATTCCTGGGAAAGCCCCACTTTCCATAACCCAAAATAAATCCCAAATGAAGCATCCTTTGAGAGGAGTGATCGTGCTTAGTCAGCCAACTTAAACTAAAAATTTACCCTTTTCTGTCCAAGACCCCCCTGGTATTTTAGTTCCAAACTTGCCTACTAATGCACTAACTGTGCTAAGAGAACTACTGTCCCCATAAACTCCTTGGTTTCATTCCACGGCGCACACAGGAGACACAACCCCTTTAAACTTCAAGGAGTTCCCATTGCAGTGCAGAAGAAGAAAAATTCAGAGATTATGGAATAATCATCTCCAAATCGATCAATTTCCCCCTGAAGGTAAAAATCTGAAAGAAAGAAAAAAGTTGAACAGTTCCAGCTTGCCTTCTTGAAGGGAAAGCACCCCCAGGGCATGTTGTAGAATGATCCCCATCTCTTTCTCCTGGTGCTTATTAAGAGGTCATAGATTTCAGTTACACTACAGCATTCCCAAATGATAGCCCCAGCTAAGGACTATGACCTCTTAGTACAAGTACAGGGATATAAAATTAGGAATATTAAGGGTTCACATTAAGAAAGAAAGTGCCTCAACTATCAGTCATTTTGGAAGAGTGGTTGGGATTAACAGTGTATCTGGTGTCTTGTAAAAAACAGAGGAGCTTTAAGGGACTGAAGGGTCCAGCATTTTCTGGAAGTGCTGCACCCACCCTATGCCAGGGCTAAATTTCTATCTGAACATCACAATGGATTTCCACAACAGAGTATTCAATACAATAGGTGCCTTTCTCAAAAAGCACAAGGTATAGCTCAGAACATCCTGAGTGAAGTAAGATGTGCTCTCTCTTTGTCTTAGCCCTATTCCTTCTAACAGAGTCACATTATGGAAGCAGCAGTGGTTTTACGACCATCATAGCCAGGTTATTATGCCAAGACCAGAGAGGGAACAGAGTCTCTTTAAGGACCTTTCCCCTCCAACAATTCTCTTTTTCATAAAGAGACAGGTTTTTTACACCCTTCAGACAATGTTTGAAAGGATAAACTGAGCCCATAGAGGTGGTGTGTTAGTGAGCCACCATATCACCCGGAAGCCTTAATACTCTACAGCTGATTGTATAAACATGAATTAAGGTTCTTCTACAACTACATTAAGCAAAGTGTTAAAGAGCTGTGGGGCATTTTGTTACACTTGGCTTTCAAGCTATGAATTTAACTGCTGAACATATAAGTAATGATAATCTGTTGTACCTCCCATTCTGTTCATTTCTAAATGGTAATTAAAGCAAGCACCAATAATAAAAACAGCAAGTATTTCAAGAAAATAATTTTAGGAGGTGCGGGAAATTCACTGCTTAAAAAGACTAATTTGTCATGGCAACAAGATACAATTTGTAATACACTGACAATACATTATAAATGTTCTGGTAAAATAGAAGCATGTAATAAACAACAGGTATTTACAGTAACCAACTCTCCGAAACACCGTAGTCAATACAGACTGTAGGTGTATATATGTGCATGCATGCAAAACTCAATCACTTTATTTTTAATAGTGTGTCTATTAGAATCACACACATGAATTCCCATTGTACTGAATAAAGGTCAGGGTAGCTACGACCCTGTATCAGCAGCAGCTTTACAATTCAAAGTCTGTATTGCTAAGGACAGTGAAAAGCAAGACAAGCTTGGCCACAGGATCCATATTGATTACAGCAGTAATTGGAAGCAGCATAGTTATCATAGGGTAAGTAATGACTATTTTTTCCTTCTTCACATATGTGCCAGTGCTGATGATTCCCCCTACCCTACCCCACCTCCCTCTCCCCTGCAGGCAACTGTCTTCCTTGGACAATGAGAATTAGGAATTTCAGATGCATAGATCAAATAGTGATTATAGTACCGCTTTCCCAGAACTGGAATGAGCTCTGGCAGTTACGTCCTCCACACAAGTGCTTGATAAAGGTCAGTGGATTACCTCATGTCATCACCTGGCAGATCTCAGAAATTGGACCCTCTTCTGAAACAGGCGGGAGGTGCCACTCGAGGACTGGGAGAAGGAGGTTAGCGTTCAATGGGAAAGACACGACAGCCAAATGGTAACACAGAAAGAGACCCTGTACTGCCCACTTGGAAATGCTCTCTGAGGAAATGGCTTGACCTTTAGAACACCCAGCAGTGGCTATAAATAAATGTAGCAACAGACTGTCAATGTAATAAAGCAAAGTCCTGAATCTAGCTAGGGCAAATTTTCAACAGAGTGCCAGGAAGGCAGTTCAACCAAGTCTAAAAAGCTAAGGAGCTGGGCAGGTCAGTACTTGGAGTCAGGGACAATGGCATAGTTAGCCTGATAAATAAGAAATACAAAAGCCAGACAAGGAATTATTTACAATGCTATCACAGCCCCCTCCGAAGCACGTAAGAAGAATGGGTAGGGGCTATTGCTTTTACGTCACCCACAATGGCATGTCAGGTACATCTAATTGATGGTCTCACAGCCCTAAGTCAAAAAGTACCACACAGACAAGTCTTCTGCTAGAGCTTAGACTATGACCTACTACTGAGTGGGACTTATAAAGAAGACACTAAAGTAAGGTAAGCTGTTACCTAAACCTCCAAGTCCATGCAGAAAATTGGATTCTGTCTGACGGGCACATGGGGTCTTTGAACCTGCAGCCCTGCATACTGTTGTCCTCAATCCTTATGCTTAGCAAAAGAGTACTTACTGAGAAGCTTTGAGAAGAAGTAGTCAAAAGCACGGTTCAAATGTTATGATGCCCCAGCCCCAGGATGACTGGACTGATGTTCCAGCTGGGAGCTAATACATTGATGCACATAACAGCACTTTGGCAAACCCCGCTGCCATGTTCCATTTGCCCCAGAAGGCCTGGATTGCTGCAAGATGAGCCCAAGTAGCACTAAAGACACTGCTAGACTATTTACCTGTGAAATACAGCTCAGAGACAGTTGTACCAAGCAACAGATCCAGTAACAACTTGTCTGGGGCTGCCTATACCAAAACCCCTTGCCAATGAGAACACCATTGTCTCTGGTTCAGCCATATCTGCTGCTTACCAGGCGGCCTGGCCAGCAAGGAGATGTCTCTGTCCATGGTACTCAGCCAGGCACAGGTTTTAGTGCTGCTGCAGCAATGTCCGGGCTGGGAAAATAGTTTGCCAATCTCCTAAAAGCTCACCTTCACACAGTGGGAAGTCCTTGGTGGACACATACTGCAGGTAAGTCAGCCACCACTACCCCTGCCAATATGGGCTACAAGAATTATCTGCTTTTTTTAAAGTGATGGAAAAATCAGGCTAGTGGAAGAGGAAAATTGGAAATCAAAGTGATCAGTAAAAGATATACAGGAAGCACTGAAAGCTCCCTGGAAGACACCACCGCTTGCTTTCCCTCCCAATTCCACACAGAACAGGAGATCTGGCATTTATAATTAATGCTCATGAACAGGTTTATTACAGGGGTTCCACAAGTCGAAACCAACAGTTCCACGATACAGACATCGGTTGTCTTCATTTACAAGGGGTCGCAGACAGACACCTCAGGAAGTGCAACACACTGCTTTTAAAACACCCAGGAGGTGAAGATCGAGTGGTTTTATGACTTATTAACAGTCTCAAGAGCAGAGATTAATGGTTTCTGAGCAAAAGGGGGAGGAGTTTATGCCTCATTGCCCATGTTGGCCATTCATCATGGATCTATTATCTCTCAAGGTAAGGACAGGGGTTTTGAAGACCAGCAAGAAGGCTATGCAGCCTACTTTCACAGCTTTGAGCCCCAGAGCAGTGAAGTTCCCTCCATGTCTGAGCAATACCAAGCTGCTGACAAGAATGTTTACGCAGAATTTTCATACGAACACCTAAGAGTGCAATTATCAAGACCTTCATCTATCCTCCCAAGGAGCGTACAGTTCTGCATATCAAGTTCTGTCAGGCAGATTCCCCACACTGCTAGGATTTTAGTGGGCCTTGGCCATTCTGTAACTTGTAGGAATTTTCCATCCAATACACTGACAGGCTTACTCCAATAGGCGTGCTTAGAGGCCCAGTCTCACAGAACCAAGCTTCACACAACTTCTATGCAATTTCCCAATGCTCTCTGAATTCAAAACTATGATCTTTAGACAAAACCATATTCTTTAGAGGTAGAAGTTACCAACCTACTCCCCGTAAGATCAAGAAGTATGAGTTGCACACATGGGTCCTGGATTACTTAATTCTGAAAGGAGGCAAGTCCACAACTTGCGAACTCAAAGAAGTCCATTCAACTACAATGTATGTTGGCTGGGATGGGAATTGGAGGAGCAAGACTGCTTTCCATTCTCTCCATCAAACAATGTCATTTTGTAGACAAGAAGTCTGAATTTGTGATTCAAAGCAAATGCAAAAGTAGAAGTAGGTCTCTGTAGAACAGTGACTATGAAAACCCTCTAGGGAAAAAGAGAGGCCTAAGCTTAAGTCCCCAGTCCAAGCACTGTTTGTCTTTCATTCAATAACTGTTTAATGTAAAATCCATATGCAGTCCTTGGTGCAAGAATTCTCAAGAGAAACAGGGTGACTCTCTCAAGTGAAGTAACTGTACTTGGCAAACAGTGCTTGGCAGTGTGCCACTAGCTGCAATGAGGCTGATGAATATGCTTTTGGTGCATCATAGATTTAACTTCTTAGGGTCCTTGTCCTCAGAAACACTTTTATCAGACTCAGATTTTTCTCTAGTTCTGCAGAAATGACCAAGGACCTTAGTATGTATCTTTTTTTTTTTCCACACAGATGGCAAAAACTGAAAAACAAGTGGCAAGATGTGCAATATATTTGGCCAGCTCTAGGCTTATTTTGCTAGCACGAAGAGCAATTCTAGCTAGGATATCAAACCATGACAATGCCAAGTGCTCACAAGATTTATCTTGTAGTCTCACTGTGAACAGCGTTCACCTTTTGGGACAAAATCCCCTGGAAAGCTTTTAAGTCTTCCAGTGAAGGAGATGATCCTGGCATTACCAACTCATTCAGAAAGATGAAAGATTCCTGGATGCTAGGAAGAAGAGAAAAGAGGCAAGAGAAGGACACCATTATAGAGGAATCTCTATTACCTCCTCTTTGGTAAGTCCATGATCACTTGTGGTGTGTGCTTTCTGTGAAGCTGTTAGGGAGCACAACCTCTTACTTCTAGACATACAAGAACGTAACGATCTGTTTATCAACCACACAGGAGGATTGTGCCCATGAAAACTAATTATGATCATAATCGGAAACACATAAATACTGACTTGGCTAGAAGTTCCTAGGAGCCTAGTGATATGCCAGTGCTGAAGGAGAGTAGCACCCAGAATAACTGGTACCCAGTAAACCTGGGATAATTTTCAGGTGGCATGTGAGAAGAATCTCTGACCATAGCTAGAGAGCAGAACTGTATCTCCTTGTTGGTAGGCAATACACAACCATAATAAATAATCTTTTCAGCACCAGAAACAAGTCAGAGAATAACATGAACAATTCTCAACTCTACCTGACACACTTTCTCAACCTGTCAAAGCTTCAGGACTAAGCTAGAACCCAAAGCATAAAACTAAGTCTACCTAATCACCTGAAGTAAAATAAATATCACCAATGGAGAAATAGCTCATGCCTTTTCCCTCAGAACACCCTCAGTCTTGAAGCTAGGGCTGCATATGATTTAGCCTGCTTTCAGACAAGTTTTACAACCTGCAATGCCAACAGGGCTAGTAGGGAAGTAACACAACATGCACTAGGTTTACTGACATTCAGGTGGAAGATGGCAGTCCTGTGCACCAGCACCTCCATCACTGTTGAGCTATTCAAGTTAGCCAACTAGACTGGCATATTCGCTGCATGATTGCCTGAGTGCAAGGCAGCACAATAGGATGCTTCTTTTTCCAGTATTGCTTCTCTCGTGATTAAGACATCTGATTCCAAAGCAACCTACAGGATCTTCAAAAGAACCAAACTTGATGAGAAGGTCTGTGAACACACAGAGCCAGCCAGAGGAAAGGCAGTTCTTACCTATACTAGGAAGACACCCTACAGCACAGTCCTTGACAGTTTGAACAGAAAGGAGAAATAAACAGCACAAAACACTGTGCAGAGAGGATAGACTATAAGTGAAGCAAGAGATTAGGGCAAGTGTGTGATAAACCATAACAGCATATATGCCAGAAGTGCAGAAGGTTAAGTGTTTTTTCAACTATCTACTGGTAGAGAGAGAAGGTGCAGTTGAGGATTCAGTAATGCACCAGACTTGGTCCTGTGTGCATGTTTCTGCAGTGGGATCCAACCTGTCACATACAAGAAGGACATCAGGTTCATAATCATGCTGAGTCCTTTACTTATGTACATGACTTAAAGGATGACGATGTGCAAGTGGCTTATGAGTAATTAAATGGAAATGCTGCAGGAAGGATAGAGTGAGAAAAGCATTAACATCAGAGAGAAACACTATTAAAACCATATTTTTATTGCCAATCTTTTGTAATGACTAAATTAATATAGTACAGCATCTTATCTGCCAGTGGTTACAACTATTGCAAAGAATTTTTTTTGGACTTCCCCCCCCCCCCCCGTTCATCCATTATCTGTTTTTCACAAACATCACAGGATTTGTCAGCAATTAACATAAATAAATCATCACCTTTTCAGAGAAAGCTTTAGTACAAGAATTTCAGATGATAGCAAAGAAATATTACTAAATAGCTCATGAAGGACCTACTCCATCCCCCACTGAAGTCAATGGGAACCTTTTCATTGACTTCAATGGATATTGGATGAGACCCAAATTGAAAAGATCAATAGCACACACATTAGAATAAAAGAGCAGCTATGCCCTCCTCTAGAAAAAGAACATGAGTTCAATTCAAACAACAGATTACAGGAAGGAACCAGTTGGGGAGAACTTTTTTTCTTCTCCTTTGACAAAATCTGCAAGAGGGCAGCAATTCAAGATCCTAAGAGGTAGATCTCACAGAGTTGCAAGTAACTCTCATCTTCCAGTATGCTCTGAATAGGTGGGGGTGGACTGACACTGAGAGACTGGGGACACTGTTTAATAAACCAGCTCTGCTTTCCCCATTCATGTCTTTTGTTGAGAGTGTGAAATGAAGATTCAACAAAGCAATTTCATTCCTTCCCCTGAAGTGTCAGAGCTTCAGAAGAACACATCTAACATTTTCAGATGCTAAAACTAGAAGCCCCAGTATCAATTGGAGAACCTACAGTGGCAAGCCCCATTCTCAAGCACATTACAAGGCTGGTAGAATTAGGGGCAGTCAAGACACTATGGCAGTCAGCTCTCATGTTTTACACTCCAGGGATTTACTGAAGGGTGTCTTAAGCCATTGTTCTGCCTTCCTGTTTGTTCCGTCAATGTAATTGTTGATTTTCCCAGTATAACTGTATGGAAAATGACCCTACAACTGGGTCAACATGCACAGTTCATAAATTCTTGCAGTGCAGTTCCCTAAGCATCTCATAGAGCACCTCCAAAGCTCAGTAAAATCCAGACAAGTGGCAGCTTGCTCAGCCATCTGAAAAATCAGAGTATGGAGGGCTTCAGAACTCAAATGTGAACCTCAGAGGCTGACAGCCCTGGCATTTTTAAATAAATGGGAAACTTTCTAAATAGTCCAGGTGACCCTTCAGCACCTGAGATGAGGCCCAAATTGGAAAGATCATACATCAGGATGGATGGTACACTCTGTCCTCCTCCACAGAGGACACAGCTAACCCAAACAGAATTTCATTAAAGAAATTCAATTTTGGTAAACTTCTTTGCCTTCATTAACAAAACAATGACAGAAAAATAGCTTAGGGTGTCTACTAGTTTCACAGAGACTCCTCCAAAAGGAGAGAACCAAAGCAATTATCTAACACCCCCGTGCTTCAGAAGACTGATGAGAAAAGAAGGTGCAACTGCCACTCCATGGTAGTACTTTTTTTTTTTTTTTTTTTAAGAGTTGAATTTTAGTTTTTTTTTGTTTGTTTTGTTTTGTTTTTAGCCAAGAAGCATATGCAGTTTATGTTTTTATTCACTTCATTAGCTTTCAAACAGTCTGATCTCTACCCATTCCCTACCACAAGTTTACTTGGAAAAAAAAAAAAAAAAGGTATTTTTAGGGACTTACTTTCCTTCAAGATTCCTTTTCATTCCCCTACCCTCTGATACTATACATCTTTTCCCATGTTCCCATGTGTACCTCAGATTAACTAATCTGGTGTACTTGTTTTCACCCTCATTTAGCATTGCAATTCAGCAAGAACTGATGTGCTCAGGAGCAGTGCTCCAGGTCTCTTCCTACTTACTGCTCCCTCTTCCCTTTTTTTTGTTGTTTCCCAATCCAACCGTGCAAGCACTGTTCAGTGCATCCTGATTGCAGCATTAAAGCAGAGAACCCACTCAGTAGAAGAAATCAGGCTTTTGCTATGGAGGGAGAGCAGTAACTAACTAACCAGGAAGAAGAAACAGCCACATCACATCAAGGCGGAAAAAAATGTGGATGAATAAATGGGATCTGAGGTAGGAAAGAAGAGACACAGAGGATGAGGGTAGAGGGAAGGCCTTCTGCAAGAGGGAAAGAAGAGACAAGCCAAAACCACTAATTTTTCAAAATAGAAAGAGCAAAAAATACAGATATGAACAAAAGGAATAAGTAATGTAAAAAGTTTTGTTGTTTTAAGTCAACAAAGAACATCCATACTGCCTGAAACCATGAGCGATATAGACAAATACATTATGGAGGTTCATAGGAGTGATTACAGAATGGCTGAGCTGTCTGTATCTGAAGTTAGAACATTTTGAAAGCAAGAAAAGGCAAAACAATATATTAATAAAAGTAAACATTTCTTGCTGCTGCAGATTTTCATCTTCTGTGACCTGAAGTTGGAATTAAAACCATTTGGCAAATTCACATTACTTTGTCAACTGCTCTTCTGCTCCTGCCCACTTATTCCTCTCCCAGTCACCTTCTTTTCACACTTTATTCTCAGGAGCAGTACTGCTACTTGATTTTTATGTCATCCTGCCAGGACCTAGCCTAAGGATCTACTGGAACCAAAATAACCCAGAAAGCTCTCCAAACATGAGTGCAGGCACACTTTCTTAAAGCATTCCAAAAAGGGAAAGGTGGCTTTCCTGGTTTATAACTTCATAATAAAGAAAGGTTTTTAACATAACAGCGCTGCAAAATTAATGCATTTTACACTGTATTGGCTAATACTAAACTACCATCTAATAAAAATCAAAAATGTCTTTCTACTGATATTGAGTCTGTTTGGACCTATGGTGCATACCATCAAAAGAACTACTAAATCTAAAGAGCAAAATTCAGCAGATCTCATATGATTTTGTAGGTGAGAGAGCTGTCTAGAATCATTTCAGTGAGCAACTCCGGTTGGCTACAGGTCTATTCACACAGCTGTACTCAGCTCAGCAGTATTTGATCAGCACTCAGTTTTGCTCCTTGACTAAAACAGATTTAATTTTTCTCCTCTAACAATTTGCTTAATTCCTCTCTACGTTTAGTTACTGATTACTGTACAATTATTTGAAGTTAGCATATTAGACTAAAGCAATATCCAGTCCACATCTACAACGTGCCACGGAGTAAATTCATCCATTATGCAACTGTACTTAAACTCCTCTTAGAAATACCCTCTGTATTCACAAGTGACTTTGGAAAATAGGCATATAAGCAAAGTATGGAAAGCTGTACAGTATAAATCTAGAAAATTCACACAGCAGCCTGGGACACAGACAGCTAAAACGCATTTTATTTAAAGTAACAATGCAGTAATTATCCATACATCCTTCAGTATGAAGAAAATTTATAGTGCCCTATTTACAGTATAACACCATCCCAGAATCCGTTTATAAAAGGTCTCACCCAAGCATTCAAGAGCAGGAATAAAATAACTGAGAAAGAAGAGGGAGATCAGAAACAGAAAATAGGAAGCAGAAATAGAACAGTGCAAGAAGCCACGAAGTGATAAGTATTGTTTACCTGTCAGTTGACATTGATTAATCTTGTGTTCTGTGATATCACTCAGTGACTCAAACACCTGGAGGCAGCTGTCACAGCTGTGCACAGCTTCTTCTTCTAACTCCTCCCCTTCATCCGGCCTTTTCTTACAGTCTAGCACTTCTCCATCTTCTGCCTTGTCTTCTAGTTTACAGTTAGGGTCTGAAAGAAAATCAAGACCATGACTTCAGGCATCTAAGCAGAACACCTTTAAAAAGAAAGAAAAAAAATCAAGACAGGTTCTTGAGGTAATGATGAGAAGAAACACATTTGGCATAAGCCCGCAGAACGCTGTAGATTTTATTGCTAAATAAGCAAAGGAGTATTTTTTTTATTTTTTTTTCTAATCTCGATGAAAGGAGACTTTCTCTTCTGCACTCACAAACGCAGCACTACTTCTCACTCAAGCAATTCTTCCATGCTTCAGTGTTAAGTTTGTCAATTTTATCAGAGCTACCGAAGTGGCTTTGATCACTGTACAAAAGGATAAACCACCTATGCAATTAGTTTTCAATGAAAAGAAAAAATCAAATCAATGAGTGTGCAGGAACTTCTTTTCACTGTTAACTACAGCATTTCACAGGAAATTACCAGAATTAAGAGACTAACAAATTTGATTTACATAAACATGAAATTAATCTTGATTTCACAACCCACTCCAATACTCCATCACTATGCTATTTGAAGCAAACAAAACTCGCCTATGACTTAAGACAAGCCCAGTGAAGTTCCTGCATTTGCCTGATCATGGAAAACTGGGAAGTAGCTACTTTAACACGCAAGCAGTGCACAAGGAGAGGTTTGTCTGACACGTTAACAAGCAGTTTGGGGATAGTGAGATAGCTCGGAGAAGCATCCTGAGCCCAGCTGATGCTTCTGAGCTGGAAGAAAGGCACCCACCCGCATCCCCTGCACATGGAGAAGCCACGCTGCTCACCGCACCGCTACAGTTCTGCCAATGGCCAGTGCAAAGGGAGATAATGCCAAGTCGAGAACTTCCCTCCTCCTCCACCTCCTCCTCCTCCTCCTAGGAATGGTGCAGCTTTAACTACTCCTGACTTTTTGCCCACTTCACTAAAGACTTCCTTCAAAAGACAGAAATAAAACAAGCTGTCTTCCCTAATAAAGCAAGCTGGCACTTAACTTTGTTTTTCCTTGGGAACCACAGCACAACAAGTGAAACGCAGAAGAAAAATGGTTGTGTACATTCCAGCAAGAGGAATGCAAGTGTTTCACCACTTTTCCCTTCTCTACTCTGGCCGCCTTGTTTTTCCTTTCAGATATTTGAGAGAGCTGAGACAAAACGAGTCATTTTAGCAAGCAAGGATAAACTCATATAATAACAGGAGATTGTGCAAGTGCCTTTTAAGACGTCACGCTCTTTAGCCAAGCGGGTGACTAACCAGGAGCAGGCTCCTTGTCCGCAGCAACGGCGAGGTGGTGCCTGCATACCCGCTTTGTCCAGCACCGCAATTGATTAGGATCACAAACAATTACATGACAGAGGAGTAGCTACAACGTGCTAACACCAAACCCTAAGTAGAACCAGGAAGGGGTGAGGAGGAGGGGAATACCACTCAAAACCACTCTTAAATCCTCTGCCAGAACCCTACAGTGATGCAGGCACAGCCGTCTGTGTATCTGCCACCATGCACGAAGTGCAGCCACTCCGGCTGCCCACAACAAAGGTCGGGGCTCTCATCTTCCTCCTCCATCCTTCAGTCCACACCACTGCACCCTTGCCCTTCGACGGTTCACATACAGACGGACCCGCGAGCAGAAACTGCAGAAACTGGAACTGACCCGTGTCAGGAAGTCTTCCTCATGCTGCGTGGCTCGTGATCAAAACTGAGGAATTTCTTTGACAGGGGTAAAGGGCGGAATTTATTTTTGAAGGAGTTGTGTTACACAGGGAAAACAGACTAATTTTCAAAAATAAAAAACACATTCTGAAGGCAAAAATACATTTGCTGCGCAAAAGCCCTGCCTACACCCAGAGTATGATTTCTGTGTGACATTCACGAGGTTCTTGCAAGAGGGAAAACTTCAACTTGGGCAGCTATTTCCAAATAAAGGAGTAATCTGCACATTTACAAAGGAAAAAAAAAAAAAAAAAAAAAAAAGGATGCTAATCAAGCAGAAGGATTCCATGGCATTTTATCTATTTTTAAATGCTGTATACGAATCTAAATAACTTACACTGCAACTACATTTTCCAAGATATTTTGCAAGATTAATGAAAGTGCTTCAAAGACCACCAAGTTATATGCAGTACAGAAAAAGAAATAATTGTCTTAACTGTTGCAAACTGACCCAACATCATTAAACACTTGTTGGAAGGCAGCACGTGCGCATCGCATACTATTAGTTGCTCAGCTCGAGCTCCCAGTTTCATCTCATAAAACTGACAGCACTCAGGGAAATGTGGGCACTGGGTCTGAATTTTAACACGAGTATTTAAATGCTGCACATAAAGTTTACAGACCTGTTTGTTTTAAAATAAGGGTAGTGTCTGACTCTGCTTTAAGTACAATGCTGAAGGAAAGAAAAGGGAGGGGAGGGAATTCTCCAGACTTATTATTCAGAAACGCTTACACTTTACAGAATTCAGCAACACACACACACACGTATGCACACACGCACCCCTTAGTGCACAAAAGCCAAAAGAATCGCTCAATTTAAAGCTTCCTACTGAGAGACCAGTTATTAAAATTAGAATCATTTTAAGACTAATAAATGTTTTGCTTCTCCTTCTGCATTTGCAGATATAAACTCTACAGGGACAGAAGTCAGTCAAGCTTATTCCCTTCTGCTGCAACTTTAGAATACATGCTGGAGCCAACTGGCACATTTGTTTTTAGGTCAACACTTAAGTGGGACCCTCTGGGACCTAGGTTCGAGTTTAGCCTACAACAGCTTTGTGAAACGAGTTCTGGCAGTCTCAGCCCCTCTCAATGAACGCATTTCCACTGTGAGCCACTTCCATGAAAAGATGGCACCACAAAAATCAGAAGGTATTTCAAGAGAGAAAATACCATTTATACACTTTGTGAATAGATTGCTTTTCTGTTACAGCAACAAATGTCTTCCATCATGAGTTAGTCTAACCCTAACTGGCTCGTTAAAATGAGGATAAGCCGCCTTATTTGAGATCCTCTGTTGAGAGCATGGAATAAAACACATTTTATAAATTCAATACGCATTCATCTATATTTTCTCCGTAGCCTCCTGTTTAAACCTCATGCGCACACACAGACTTCAGGGCAAATGCCATTCATCTCCCACATTTCCTTCTCCCCAGCATCTGCAACTACCACAAACACAATTCCGTCAGCCAAGACTGGCTTGATAGTAGGATTACCTTTCCCAACATCTGCAAATGCCACTGTCATTTCCAGAGGCTTCCCGGCCCTAATTCAGAGCCCAACTGAATTTTTTCAATGCGCATCAGCAACAATGCACACACCGGCTCCATCTGCAGATATAATTTAAAATTATCTAGTATGGAAAGAAGGGCTACATTTTCGGAACAGAAATAAATTCAGCCTATTAAGGCACTTCCAGAAAAACAAATAAGAAGAAGGAGAAAAAGAACAGTTGTCTTCTGTTACCGATTATGTTAACATTATTTATAAATGGAAATTAAAAGAAGCGTGATTTTCTCATTACTATGTTCCCTGGCAGGTGGCTCGCCCTATCCCTTCCTCCTCCTCCTCCTAAGGGATGTTATTGCTGTAACTTGGTCTAATAAAACTGCAACTTTGGGGAAAATGAAAAATTGCATTGGCTTAAAAGTGTTGGAGGCAATAAAGCCATGGACTTCAATTAATTTCAAGTATGGGAGCGGTTTAAGGCCAACCAGCAGAAATTCTATTCTGTCCATGTAAAAATGAGGTTTCACCACATTTACTTTTTATAACCCATATAAAAGTCAAGTAAAAGTAATGAATATCTAAAAGCCATCTCAGTGGACTGGCAAAGACTATCTGTATTCTTGAAACTCATCTTACATATTTCTGCCTATGCTACAAGGATCCATAGCTAATCACAAGTAAAACATCAAACTACCAAGAAAACAGCCTACTTTCCAACCCATTTCACTGCCTTGCAGTAGACCTCCTTCCAAGCCACTTCTGCATGGAAAAGTGCTGGCAAAAGAAAGGAAAACTAAGATCATGTGGTTATAATTATTACCAGGCAAGGAATATTTCTTCAGCTCAGTGGTAAAGTAAAACTCTGTCGCTCTCTGCTCCCAATAGTGTCCATCGCAAAACAACTGCCTCATTAAATCTCTGCAGTAAGATTAATATGCCGTAGCTGCACTACATTTATAACTTGGTACTCTATAAAAAGCACATTTAATGGTTAGAGCCAGAGCTTAGATACAAAGTATTACTATAAAAACTTCTGGCAGCGTGTATACAGTGTGGGCCTTCTGTACTGCGCACTGTATCAGAAGGGTTTTTGTTTTTCACATCGGTATCGCATTCTTGCTATGGAGAAAAATAAAACTTTAAATTTCACCTAGAAACAGACAGAGAACCCAGGACACGACGGGAAATAAATAACTAGCAAGATGACTTAACCACTGAGAATTAGTTTAAGAAAAAATGCAGAAAAGCAACCATTCCTCGTCATATTGACCTCCACTTTCAGTTTCTCAGTTCTTTATTTCTTCAACTTCATGTATTTATAGTAGTACAAGTTTGCTTTTTTTCCCCCCTCCCAAGTGTGCAGATAGCTAAGTGGAGACATTAGTACATTCAGAAGAGTTTGAGAAATTTTCCATTCAAAAAGCAGAGCACTCTCTCACTTTTATTTCCTTTTTTTAAACAATACGGTTTACACGCAGAGCTACTAGAACCCCTGAAAGGCACCAAGCACAAACCCACAAGACACAAACGTGTCCTAGCCAAAAATGAAACCAACTGCCTCCTCCTTCCTGAGAGGAATAACTCCACCTGTTTTCAAACAAGTTACCTAGGCACAGTCAGGGACAGATAGCCTTCTAGGAACAGCCTTAAGGCTTAAGCCCTTACTCCAAAAGGTGACCTCAGCTGGATGAATGGGACTATTCATATGAGTCAGTGCTGCTCCCCAGGTAAAACCCTGTAGAATCGGTACCAAAGACAAAAGCAAAGTACTCCTTGAACTCCCAGAATCAAATTTAGAAAGAAGAGCCCTCCTTGTTATAGGGAATTAACAATTATTTCTTCATGATTATTAATGATACATATCCCGTGATCCTAACTCAAACACAAGCTTTGTCCACCCAAATCCACTAAGTTCAAATTGAGGATCCCTGACTGGTAAGGAGTTATACAAACAAACACGTAAGAAATGACCCCTAGCCACATATTTTACAGACATGAAAATACTTGATATGGAATGAAAATTCAAGTTCATCTGAAATGGCATAGGCTGGGTTTTAATGTGGGGGATGTAGAGGAGGATTATTTATAACAACAACAACAAGAAAAGCATGCTGGACTTTTCAAAACATCTCACCATCAGTTGCCTGAGCTGCAAAAGGCAGAATTTCTAATTCTCAGGAACTGAAAGGTGAAGGGAGATAAATGCTACTCTCCATGGTGAGCCCCAAAAATGTATTCTAAGCTGAAAGGGAGGAGGAAGAACACAGGCTTTACAAAAAATCACCCCGATAAGAAAAATCATCCCTCACACTGCTGTCAAACAGTAAGCAAGCACTAACGAAGGAATTCAGCATTACCAGTTTGTGCGGCTGTGTGTCCCACACCTGCCTGCTGGTCCTCTGTTTCATTTTCTTCTACTGTCAGAAAAAAAGTAAACAAAACAAAAACAAAACAAAACAAAAATGTTAGGCAGGTAGCTGAAGTGTTCCAAGCATCTTTACACCAGCTTCAGTTCTGAAAGCCAGTAATGCTTGTACAACACAGCCAAGAAAAGCTGACACAGGTCCACTGCAAAGTGCAAACAGAATGCGCTGCTTTATGGAAGCTACATATCTGGGAGCAGAGTGACCAAATAGGTTTCATGCCTTAAAAAACAAATCAAATTTCCTCTGGGATACGTGTCTTCAACAGACTCTACTGTATTTGGTTATGGAACTAAATGAGAGAATAATTCTGGGCTTTAAGAGTCTGCTCACTCGCTCCACACGGATAAGAGAAAGCCTTCTCCTGGCAGACGGGAGAGGTGTATGTGCTAATTCATACATAAGCTTTAAAAAAATAATAATAATAATCCTATATTCAGTAGCAAGCATCTCAGCAGTGCAGACAGCCTTGCAAAGGAGAACTAACCCCATGCTGTTTTACTGTATACACCATGCCAGCATCTTTCCCTTGGCTCACAGCTTTCCAGAGCAGAGGAACTAAAAACAATACAATTTTTGTCAGATTCACTATTCAAAACTTGTTGGGCCAAAGTGAACCTAACAACAGCCATTCTGCTGCTATTTTGAAAAATTAGAGAGCTGTTCTGGTATGCTCTGATATGATGCCTAAGTAAGATTGACTCTCCCAAATAAAAGTAAGGGAAGAGCTAAAAGGCAGAACCATTTCCTTTTCATTCTCCCAAAGACTGAGGTCTTTGAGCTAGGGAGCAGCAGAGAGAAAAGAATTCTTTCTCCCTCCACAGGGGAAAAAGCTGAAAGGGGAAAGACTGCACTTCTACAGTATTTCCGCTTCCATGAATTTAGGCCTCAAAAAATCATCATGCAAACTGAGTTAAAATGCAAAGATTTGGGGGCTTTTTCCTGGTTCTTGGGACAACAGATTACAACACATTTAAATCTAGGCATATATTCAAAAGAAGAGATATGTATACACACTCCACAAGTACCTCTTTTCCTCCTCCGCCAACCCCAAGGCTTCATACAATTGGTTGTTTCTAGAATCTGGGTTTCTAGAAAAAAACACCAGTTTTCATAAGGACACTCTTCGGATACGAGGAACCCGAAATACATAAGAGTCAAGCACAATTTCTGAAGGACTCTAAACAATCTCTCTCTATCCCAGAGCTGTGCCTCGTAAGCACACTCTTCTCATCAGCAGCGACCTAATAAAGCTTCCCAGGCCCCAGAGTCAGTCAAATATTTCACAAAATAAGATTTTATGAGCTGACTGTTTCACTTGAACTCCTGTTTTGCAGCCACGAAGCTACCAGTACTTCAGTCCTGATAATACTGTATGTTTTTCTTTGTTATGCTGAAGCATTCATCCCAGCAGTCCTCAAAGCTAAAGGAAAACGGTCAGACAAAGAGAGCAATGGGAGAAGCTCATGAAAAGGACAGCTTCGAGGAACACGTGGTCAAACTCAAGCTAAGCTAAACAGATTTTTCAGTAGGACGGCACAGATCAATAGACTTATTAATACAGGAAGAAATATAATGAATACAACTAGAGGACAATAAAAATAATAATAATAATAATAAAAGAAGCCTTTTGTGACCCCCCTCAAAGGCCCCAGTGCAAACTCTGAAGCAGCCCAACCTGTCCCCAATTATGCCCACCACCCGCTGTGGATTTATTTAAAAACAAACAAACAAACAAAACAAAAAAATCACCTCCAGAGCAAGCTCTAGAAGTGCAAGCAAGAGTCTATCGTTCCACCCCCAAGGAGTCAACTCAGCTTAGTCATCAGTCATACCCATCAACCACAGCCAAAGTTGTAAACATAGCCATTATTTATCAATGAAATTCTCAGCCACGATACATGCCTTAAGTCTGAACTCAGTCCAAAACAGCAATTTAGAAACTCTTAACATTTTTCAAGTCTCAAGATGGACCTGAGAAGCCCAAACACGAACTTCTCGAGAACTGACTCACAAGTGGGAAACTTCAAAACCGTACGCTATCTGTTGAGAAGTAAACAGAGCCTGCTTCTTTCAAGTGGATCTCCACTTAGAGGCGTATGCAAACTGAAATGCGGGAGTGCATCCCTGCTGCTGCTCTGTGCTGAGCATCCCCTGCAGCAGCCGCAGTACCTGGACCTCTCGCTGCTAGCGAGAAGTGACTGCACACCAATACGTGGTCGGCTTTGCACTACTGACGGGTGGGTATACCAACCATTTGTAGGGCTTAAAATGAAAATAAAATTAAGCAAAGAACCCCACCCCACATGGATACTGCCTAACAAATTGTTCCCATGTACGGTTTTGTAACTGTAACTCAAAAAATGTGCCAGTATACACCTTGTGAAATCAAGTGATTAAAACTTCCCCACTATTTAGGGATATGAAAATTCTGAGAGAGATGAGGTTTGCTTTTGACAAAGGCTATGTCTTTATTACACTAAAAATTGGAGACAAGTGTCAGAGCAGGTAACTTTGGGCTTAGCATCTTTCTAAATCGAGCTCTTTAAGAATTCTGAGTCACAAAAGAATCAAGTAGGTCACAACAGGCCACGGCACAAAGACTTGCTAATAATACTCAGTGAGAGTCACGTATTTGTCACGAAAATTAAACCTCACTTAGGGGGAAATATGGTAAAAAGAATAAAAAAGCCACCCCACAAAATCGACAGAAGAAGGGAAATGTTTGCATTAGCACAACCCATCTACACAACAGCATCTCCTTTTCCCTTCTTTAAGTCCGATCATCCTTACAGCCACCACGGGTAGCTGTTACATTAAGAAAGGTTCAGCTGGTAGCATCAGAGCTCCCAATTAGCACTTTATGCCTTTCCACAACAAGACTCTGAAAACTTCAGTACTATTTAGCTCTCGTGCCACTGTTAAACTCGCCTGAGTGTGAGAAGCAGCATGACATACAGCTGGCATTACCATCCCTGAAGCATTACCTATACCATTTTCTTTCAGGAGATGAAGGCAACTTTAAACAAAGCCTATACAGTAATACACTTTAAATGTTACTAACCAAAAACATTGCTCTAATGCTAGCGTGGAATGTAACTAAAAAAAACCCACGAGGATGATATGCAAATAAAACAGTAGCATGTATGCACTACTATTAATTCAAACGTCAAAATTACTGATACTCTAGGACTGTAATTGTGCATATGGGTATCATCTTCAGTACAGCATTTAGCACATCCTAGCATAAGATAAATTCTAGATAACAAAGTGATAGAATACTAATAAAAGGAGAGGCCTCAGGAAACAAGAACAATAGCTTATGAATCCGGACTATGAATAAGTGATGTTCCTGCTGAATAGCCCTTCCAGATACACTTGAAATAACGTTGTCACAAAAGCAGCAATATCCCTTGTCCTTACTCCTTACAATTCCCTGCTTCCGACCACAGGTCACCTGTTTTGTTAGCTGTAGAAACATTTTGTGATTGACTACCTCTTCCTTGAAACAAAATATCAAGTCCCTACCACATATTTTCACAGTGTAACTTTTGAAAAACAAAACAAACAAGAAACCCGAATACTAACATTTTTTAAAAGACCAGATTACCACAAAAAACTGTGGCACCACATTTCTTAAGTGATTTTTTTTTTTAAAGAAAATCTCAATAGGGGAAACAAATTCCAGCATGTCAACTCTATCTCTTATTATAAAAGCTTGTGGTTTGGAAAGATACCAGTTTTTCAAATTTTACTGCAAAAACATCTCTCTAAACTGAAGCTGTATCTATGTGAAAGGTTGGGACATTTCAGCCCTGGTACAACCAGTATCCAAGGCAAACCCTGGCTTCAGTTCAGAGCATCACTCGTGCTTAGGCTGGTGAACATCAACAATAAGACCAACTCCTCATTCTAAAGGAGAAATAAACTTAAATCAAGTAGTCCCATCAAGGACAGTTCAGTGAGGAAAACCCCTGGGGACTTTCATATAGAGATCCTAAAAATAGAGATAATCTCCTAACTGCTCCACAGCAACACCTGCTGATCAGTGAGGATTTCACCCCTTTTCCTTACAGTCTCTTCCTGGGACACATGGTTAGCATGTAGAGGAGGGAGATTATCTTATAAACTTAGTACAAAATGTATACAGATTTCCTAGCCTGCAGAATCTCATTCATATTCTACTGACTAACCCTTCACTGAAGAGTTAATCTGCAGCTTTAGCACCCTAAGGAAGAGCACAAGTCATTTCTGGCTGATGCCTGGGAAAACCCTTGTATGGAAAAGAAATGGACAAAATTAGAAATGTGAAAAAGGATGTTTTCACTAAAGGGAAGCCTTTTGGAAAACTCTGGCTAAGATTTAGAGCTTCAGATCTATTACAAACCATTATGAAATAAAAGCAAAAGATAATTGGAAAAGGTCTATTTTCTTCCAGTCTGGGGGGGTTGATAAATTAAAAAAAAAAAAAAAAAAAAAAAAAAACTTTCCCAAATGTCTGAGCTATCCTTTCAGCCTGTTAAACAAAGCAGGAGAAGCCACATATCCCAAAATAAACTATAAAAATAGATTGCTATTGATTTCATCCCTTCCTAAAACATATTCCTTGAAAGATGTGAAAATAAACCTAATAGAGCAACTGAGATTGTCAGGGATACAGAGTTTGGAATATGTATTTTTAACCTGCACTTAGCATTTCCTATAATTCAATACCTAATCCATAAATTGCCATTAGCATATGATTAGTAATTCAATTTAAAGCCATCTCGCAGAAGAGCCTTTTTCTTAGGACAGTAACTTTGCCAAGTGCATCTTCTATCTACATGTTTGAATAATTTCTGCAGACAAGTAATAGAGACACTAGCTGTATTAGCATAATCAATACACAATTTACCGAGTTACCCAGACAGAACAGAAATAAAACGTGTGTGCCATTATTTCAGTACCTACAAATTACTGTAATTTCTGGAAGTCTCTCCACTTTTCTTCTCCCCCCTCCTCCCGGCCACATAAAAACGAGGAGGCCATTCATACTGCCACCATGTATAGGTAGATATTACGTATGATTAGATCGATTAATCACACAGGCAGAAGGCAAATTTAGGAGCCTGTTACTGGAGATGCTGAGCATCCTCTAACTCTATTAAATTCAATGGATTTTGAAGATGTCTCACACTTTGCAGTAACGTGCTGTGGAAATACAGCTCCGTAAGGGTTCAGCCAGGATACAAAACTGAAATTAAGGATGTTACAGAGCGGCATTAAATGCAGGCACACATGCCAATGCACCACCTGCTAAGGCTACACCTTCCTCTGCTTTCTTCTCTCCCCGGGTACCACCAGTGCGTTAAGGCTCAGCCTTTAGACTCTTCTGGCCGACCCACACCAGCACGTGCCCTCATGCCTGGCCACAAATCCCGCAACTTTGCAACAATTTCAGGCCATTTTGTAATGTCCTTTAAGGGTAGCTGGCATTCATAAAAGTTCAGAAGTACTCAAAGTATTATTTTCCAGACAGCATCACTCAGAATCAATGCCTTTTTATTGCTACTACCCAGAAACTCAATTGCTATTTTGACTCCCAAATGTCCATGTACCCAATGTGTTTAGTGAGAGAAGAGCTGGAAGAAGTGTATTTGCATATTAACACTTCAGATATCTACATTTCAGAACTCTACTGAAAATTAGCTGTGTGTGTAGCCACAAGCACACACAAATCCTGTTAATTGTACAGATGAACATTTGCATTCCTGATTTGGTTTGCGTTGTGCTGTGACCTACCCCTTTTCCAATTCCCCCCACCGCCCCCGCATTGTAACAGTATTCTCTTAATACCTGGAAATGATTATTTGCCTTAAAAAATTCCTGTTATATAAAGCATTTTTTTTCTTGCATTTGCTTCTTCCAGAAGACAAAGCCCCTCATAGCATTCATATTTTTAATCCTCTCTATAGCCTATCCCTACCCTGAGCTTCCCCCCCTCCGCCCCCATGTCATCCTTGTAGAAAGACTGAATTAGGAGTTACCAATTAGATTGCAGTGGTTGGAAAATATTATTCTTCTGCTAAAATGAACTATTTTCCTAGGCAGCACATAAACATTAAAATAAATAAATAAATAAATAAATGAACAGGCTTAACTGGAAAGAAATTATTCTTAAGAAATCCTTTGGATATTCTTTGAGCCCTTGATCAGGAGGATGACAGCACCCAAACGTCACAGCCTAAAGCTGCCCGGTTTACATAACATCATGGGCAGAAGAGGCAGAAGACACTTTCTTGCAGCAGAGGGAGAATCCTACAGAAACCCCAAAGCGGGGGATGGGGGGATATCTTTTTCTAGACAGCTGAGGTAGACAACTGATTAACCCTGCTCAGACTGCTAACTGCCTCCCTAAAAACGTACCCTGTAACAAGCCACATCCACACATACTCGCATTTTTGTTGTTTAAAGTAAACTAGTAACAGGATGATGCATTTTACAAAATACTTTCCTCCGAAGAATCTTAAAGCTTTTTTATAAACCTCAAGTAAATTCCAGACATCCCTAAGATTCTGTTGTGCAATGTAACAGATGATTATGGACCTTGGAGTCAAATTCAGGATCATGGTGAGATTTAGCAAAGTGAGAGGAAGGCTCTCTGGGAGGCAAACCTTAGTACTGGGGTGCAGGCTTTCAGCTGTCCTGACTGTCTTGAACTGAGCACTCTGCCTCCAGTTTTGACAAGGTGACTGTGGATGTCCAGTCCCTTTGAGGAAAGACACAAATCAGGAGGCTAAGATAAACTTTAAGCCCAATTACCAAACCCAGTACTTGAAGGAATGCTTTAAAAGAAATTCAGTATATTGAAGCTACACGTCACCTAAGCTTTCTTACTCTCTCAGAGAGACATAGCCGCAAATTTCTGCTATTCCTACAGCCCTGTATTTCCAACTGTGCTTAGAAAACAAGACATTCATTAAACTGCCTGCAAAAGCCTAAGCTCCATAAGAGAGAACAATTGGACAGGCCAATGTTACACAACTCTGAAGATGGAAGATCAAAGGAAGGGATATGAGGACCTGCTGTAAAGGTTACTGTAGCCGACCACGACCTCTGAAAGTCAAGCCATTCATTTATGTGCCTAACATGAGGCACTTATTTTGAGGAGCTGGGGCCATGTGACACCATTCTAATGCCAAAAGTAAAACACAGCTTCGTGCTTTGGCTCTATTTCCTACCGACACACATCTATCCAAGTCAAAATACACCTCCTTTCAATTGAGATTATCCCTGATTTAACAGAGATCTATGTTTATTTTGTACCATGGTTTTATAGATCTGGTTTTGATTCCTAAAACTCTCTGCTCTGTTCTTGATCACTTTCCATCAGCTGCAACACCACACTGGTCCATATCCGCAACAGAGCTTAGAAGCAGTACCTATGTTTTTTATTGTCTGGGCTTTCTCAGTGCCGTGCAGATCAGGATTTAAATTAAACCAAAGCCCCACTGCAGCTGGCTAGAAAAATAAGTATTGTCCTGTCTTCCCTGGCTTTAATGCAGTCTCATAGGTTTTTCTTGAGAGCTCGCATACCCTTGCTTGGTAGCTACAAGGTACTAGCAGAAAACGTGTGGGCTGCGATGCCTCTTCCTTTCCCCCTCTTGCCCACACCCACCGGTTAGATCACTCAGCCAGGATGTGGGTGGCAGATGCTCAACTTTCTTCTCTGTCAGAAGGATTTGTACTCTTCCTAGAAAAGAGCACTTGCCCTCAGACTTGAGGTGCACTCATTCATTGCTGTTGAGCTGCCATACCTCATCTACGACATTCACTGAACAAGAATGAGGGTGAATTAGCCCAATATGATATCCTTGTGGTCAGGACACCACCTGGGAAGGGAGAAAACTGGACTCTGGTTCCAGTTTCACTGAAATAATTCAACATTAATATTACTATGATAGGCACTTGGCAGACTGGGACCTAGGTCTCCTCCTTCTTTGTTGGTACTCAAACCACTGGAGATACGGGTCTTGTGTGTGAACACTCCTCCCCACACTCTTGTCCAACAAATACTCAGTTGCACTTCTGAAGAGGGGAATGCCACTGATAAAAATAAGAAGGGCCACTCACACTCACAGCACACTACGTTGCTGTGTAATAACTGATGTACTCCCTGCGAGATACCAGATTCAAGCACTCCTAGGCAAAGCACAGAACAGAATCTCATCTCTCACGTCCCAGCTGAGCAAATGATTCCCTCTTTTTGGTATGGGGACAGGAAGAGTAGCACAACTCCTTGGTTCCTCCTGTTTTGGGAAAAAAGGAACGACCTGTCCCCTGCCTCCAACAGCAGCATTGGACTAGTGACTGCAGACTAGGAGACATCCAATTGCAGTAAGATACCCATGTCTAGAACAGGGGGAGCTAAGACACACTTCTTCCCTAGTATGTCATGCTGTCTCCCTAGGGTAGCTGCTACTCAACAACATTCATAAGCCCCTATCCTGCCAATGACTTGTACAAAGAATCCAAGCACCTGGAGCACAATGACTATTTCACGAGGCAGCCAGGCACCAGAATATCCAGTACTGCAGCAGGAAAGCCTTTACAGCTTTCTGACCTTTCTTCATTGATTTACGTTTGTATCTGGCACATCTTCTACCCAACAGATTCACTAGAAATTACAAAACGAACCTTTTCCTATGCTCAAGCCCTTTCTAAACCACAGAACCCAACCCCTTCCCAGCAGTCGCACGCGCAGACCAGCAGCAATCCGGTTCCTCCTCCCATCTTCAGAGTGAAAATGCTACATCAGGCATGGCTCTTGACATCCTGTTGTCCTGGAACCAGTGAATCAGAAAGTTCCTTCCTTGCAATTGTATTCTTTGGAGGTGGAAAATAATTAACTTCCCCGCCCCCTCCCCCTTCCTACTGCCACTGTCAAAGTTAGAAATTCACTTGACTCTGCCTGGAGAAGAAAACAGCCATCATAACTCAGCCCCAGAGAAAGTTTTGTTGGTCGAAGCACAGCCTCGTCCTCCCAAGGACACTGCCTCACTCCATCACATCATCTGGTCCAGCGGCACAGCAGGTATCATGGCTTTGTTTTTAAAGTTCCTTTTGAGAAGTTCACGCGTCATTCATGGAGCTGAACTTGATAGTCAGCAAAAGAAGCGAACAACAGAAAATCAAACTCCACAAATCAATTATCCGGGAGTTCATCATCTGAAATATATTTTCCTGGCAAAACACAACCTAAGAATAGTGGGGGCATACCGACTTTTGGGAATTGCATACAAAAGCCATCTATTGTGAAGTGAACCCAAGACATTTAGATTTTAAAATGCCGTAGCTTTTCCACACTCACGTGAAAATACCGAGTGTCTGTCTGACAAACCAGGAGAGAGATTTTGCACTTCCTGCTCCATAGGAAGGGCAAAAGTCCTGCTCCAGGTGATTGTCTTGCATGAGTGAATAAGCTGTGCTAAATGGAGTTTGGGAAGAGGGAGAACACCGATACCCTCATTATCAGCATCCTGGCCGTCTGTCCTTAGGGCATAAATGTGTTCAGCTTCAGCCAAGGGGATGTTTAACTCATGATTGCCATTTCCAAATTTGTAAGAAGACTAGCTGGCTACAGATCCTTTACTTTTAAAGGATCATAATAAGCCCCTACCACTTTAAAAAACAAAGGCAGTGGGGTGGAGGGGTCTCTATACCAACAGATCTATAGATGACTTTAAAAAATGCTCAAAGGACTAAAAACTCTAACCATAAAGAGAAAAATTGTACCTAACTGTACCTGCATTTAAAAGTGAAAGTATCAGATTAAACACTCAAAACCCACCTCTCTGGCTTGGTCCCTTGATAAAAAAGAGAAACAAACAAAAAACAAACAAACAAGGAAAACACATCCTCCCAAAATCTAAAACTCCATCGAGCACTATTAGTACAGAATCAATAAGTAACAATCCTACAAACCTTTTGAATACACATTATATAGATCCAATTGTATTTAAAAAAAAAAAAAAAAGGAAAAGAAAAGAAAAAAAAAAAAAAGAAGTTGGAGTATAACATACACAGCATCACTGTAGTTAAAGGAAAACCCCAAATGCTCAGCCCTATGCATACTTGAAGAACACGGACAACCTAGACCAAATCACAAAAAAAAAGGAGGAAAAAACTCTTCTACATTCTTTCCTCAATAATTATGCAGTACAGGGGGAAAAAAAAAAAAAAAAAAAAAAAAAGTGTTTGAAACTAACTCTGAAGTTAAAAAAAAAAAAAAAAAAAAGCGTGAACATTTAACTGGTAATGTAAATACGGGAGGACGACAGTCCTGGTTTAAAAACCTTTCCACTGGATATGGGGGATTTTTTGCAATCTTTCAGAAGAACATAAAGCACAGAAGAGCACAAAGCAGATTTTTTGGAAAGCAGAAGGGCTGAATTAAAATGTTAATTATAACATGTTGTAATAAGGATACCCCCAAGATCAGCCCTATATTTTTTGCTATAGCGTAGTCCCTAGGCATATGGCTAAGTATTCCTTGATCATTATCCTAGCTAAAACTAAAGCTAGTGAAGTTTAGGGGAGCTGTATATAACAGAATTTCTTTCATCTCTAATAATTGCTAAACTAGCATAATTGCTCCTACTTGAGGTGAAATAGAGCCCAAGTTGTCTAAAACTGAAATTAATACAAAAACAAACCTCGCTACCTCTTTTGAATCTTGCATGTTCTTCTTCTTTTTTTTTTTTTTTTTTTTTTTTTGTCAGAATCCTCCGCCAAGTGTTGCATTATAATTTAGAAGTATTTAAAATCTTCCCTTGTGCTATCGGACATCTGTAAAGAGAACGACTGAGCAACTGGAATGCTTTTCTAGTAACAGCATTGCAAAATATATTTGAAAACAGACATCTATGTTTTCACAGCACCAAATAAAGGAGGCCCAGTTCTTCACAGATCTGTGTGCTGTCCCTTCAGAGAAAGACATATATACATCCATACATGTATAATATATGCCATGATTCTGATTTAAGTGAAATAGAGCAGCTTCCTACCCCTCAGTGGGACTGATTTAGACCTCGAGAAGCTCTACAGGAACCAATGGAAACCTTAAAATACATCTGAGAAAAGATGATAAGAGGTCTGTGTTAAGGTGTATCAACATTTATACTATATTTTAATCAATTAACAACAACAAATAGACCACCTCCGCCTAGCTTATTTTCAGAGTTTTACACAGGAAAAACAAACAAACACACAAATCCATCTGGTCTACATAAAATGATAACAATTCTTCTAGATCCTTTCCTCATTTACAAACACAGAAAAGGAATTTTTATTTTTTCCAAAATGCGTGAGTTTCTAAATACTGAAAAATGTGTTGCAGAACAAAGAAATAAGAACTATTAGACCCGCTGTAATTTAGACCGAGTGAATTAGGGAGCAACATAAAGCCTTTCAAGACATCTCAGATCATGGCAGATAACGTTATCCCACACGTTAGGTAAGTGCCTCCGCACTGACAACTTCCCTTGTTACCCAAGTTAACAGCAGCTAGGGAAAACAAAATCAAACCTAACCAAACAGGCAACATTTCTAAACCTCTCAATAGGATCTTTGCAACAAGTTTTCACTTTTTTCACTAGCAGCACAACCGGCAGCTGTGGAGATGGTCACTCCTAATATAGGACCTGTTCCTAAGTGGACGTTGGTGGTCAATAAAACCCATGCTGGCCCCCAGAATGACTGGGTAGCATTACTGTAATCCTAAAGCTAATCAAGACAGTCAATATCACTATGCATTGCCAAAGTCAATGAAAATTACTAAAGGTTAGTGATGTTTTTGTTGTTACTTTTTTTTTTATTTATATATATATATATAAAGGAGCGGGGGCATGCTTTGTCATGTCAGAAGAGAAGACTATAAATAGCCTGCATTATAAAAAGATGCTAATCTTAAATCCCTTTTGTAATTTGCTTTTTCATGTACTCTTTTATGTTCAAAATCTTATTTTTTGCCCTTTTTTGGATGGCCAAATAGAAGCCAGCAACACACTCATGCATCAAACAGATGTTTTTGCTTTTCAGGCCAAATGGAATCTTATGAATTTTTTGTTCCCTCCCTACAAAATGATGATGCCAAAATAACAGAGCCCCTGAAACTGACCCGTTCAGAAAAAGTTCTTTGGACTGGTAACACTGGAACTTTTAAGACAGGTTCACAGAAATCATGCCAATGCTAATTGCTGTTTTTGTTTATGGTGGATTGATTGTAGTCTAATCAGCAGACAATCTAATGACTTTAGAGTCTAGTCCATGTAATTTAGAAGCTGGTTGGGGTTGGAAATAAGCATTCAAAATGTTTGCTGATATACAGAAACGTAAAGGCTACTGCCTGAAGGGGATCTGAATGTCAAATTCTCTCCAAACTATTGTTGCTATTAAGATTTGTATTTTAATCCGCTGCTGTTTTACCTTCCTCAATACTACACCACACCACCTGCACCTCTGGTATGGGAAACAGCCTTCAGCTTTGAATTTATGATGAGAAAACAAGTCACATTAAGACACAGCTACATTTACTCAGTCCACCAGCACTCCGCATAAATTGAGGCGCAGTTG
The DNA here is from genome assembly GCF_965140915.1 of Aythya marila. Classification (NCBI taxonomy): domain Eukaryota; kingdom Metazoa; phylum Chordata; class Aves; order Anseriformes; family Anatidae; genus Aythya; species Aythya marila. The sequence goes on along the minus strand of NC_139043.1, from coordinate 115,344,415 downwards.
TAAATTCAGCCCGGATGGACAGAGTACCCAGCTTTGCTTAAAGACAGGGAACAACTTTAAGAGACACTCCGGGCTCGCCAAAATATTTCGAGACACAAGCCTTCTTTAAGCAGAGTATAGATTTGCAAAATAGAGCAGATACTTTTTTCCTTCTCATCTTTCTAGGAACTAACACTCGGTAATTTTATTTCTACAGTCAGATGTGGGATACAAAATTACAGCAAGCAAAAAAGGAAAATACTTTGAAGTAATAACAACATTTTTAAAGGAAAAAAAAAATAAGATCACTTTCAAAGATCAGTGTTTCTATGAAATCTGTGGGGATGTTCCAGTTTCCTTGGGATGGCTTATCTAACACCTACAGTTTCAGTGATTTTTCATGGGTGACTTTAGCATAATGAGTATTACCTGACTTGAGCTTAGAGAAACCTGGGTTTAAAATTTAGCAGGGCTACATTTTCATTCAGGTTTGTATAAAGAATAACTCTTTCACTTCACAAGTGACTGTTTTTCTAACTCTGATTTGCTGCAAAGCAGAAAGTTTCTCACCAAAAGCCCTTAGTAAGGGTAAAGGGAAAACTTCACACCCTCCCCAAACTAAAAACCCCATAAACCAAAAGGGGTGGGGGCCCCTAACCTAAGCGTGATCTCTACAAAGCATGCCAAGTCACAGAAAAGGTTTTACCATTCAAATGGCCAAGTTAAACAAGATCCAAGTGAGCTGCTCTTCCTCCCTCCCTCGCTTTCCCATCTCAGGGGGTCCCCAGCATGGCTGTATTTGGGGAATGCCGCTGCCCCTCGGGGAGGCGAATTTAAGGAGCCGTACCCATCGCCCTCCTTCCACACCCTGCATTTGCATGGTGCCTGTTCTGGGGCTCACACACCAGTATCTGCCTCTGACTTACCTTTCCCCACCTGCTTTTCTTCCCCCCCCCCCCCCCCCCCCGCCAAGTGTATGTGTCTTAGGTGATTTGGATCAGACCAATGATACCTAATAGATTTGCTTTTTTTCCCCCCCCTTCAAAAACTAGCCAAGGAAACGTGGTAAATTAATCCATAAAATGAAATATAGGTCAGGACTGCTGAGTTTGATGCAACCGATCTTCTGCCTAAAAGAACCTGGCAGTTGAACTTTTATTCCCTCTTCCTAAAGTCGTATATTCAAATTGCAGTTTTTCAGAAAGTTAAATTATTTACTCTCTTTCTCACTCATTTTTGCCACAGCCATGCAGTATATTTGTAAGAAATGCTGCTTTTTACAGAAAGTAATTACTATCTTATTTTTCCTTAGATAGATCTTTGTATTATTTCTAAATTGTAGAGGGCTTATCTAGTGCTCGCCATGCCTTTTTTTCTGCGATGTAATCATCAGAAAGAGTTGGGGGATGCTCGGACCACAGTTGGCAACAAACCAAGAGAAAGAATGGAGGGGAGGAAGGGGGAAGAAATAGGAAAGGAAAGAGAAGAACTGTAAACAGAAACCAGGGTAATTCAGCAGAAGAATATTTTCAAAAAATAGAAGGAATTTAGTCATTAGCAAGTTCTGAACACCCACCATTTCAGATGAACATTAGTTTCATGCATTCAATATAAAAAACTCAATTGTCATTTTGTTTTAATGTATTTACCTGCCTTGTATCGCTATTCCCCTAAGATATAAGTTTCAAATTAAGTTATCAAAAGTGACAGACATATCAAAAATATCTCTTATATCTTCCCCCCAGAAAGGGCTGCTAAGTAGATGACAAATTGGAAATGTAATGTGTAACTCCATATTTTATTTAGATGTGAAACAGCACTCATGAGTTTAAATAGCTCATTAACATACATTCAAAGAATAGTTTTTCAGAGAAGCTATTTAAAATACTGTTTATTTTTAAACCGTAGAACTATATTTTGTACCGACTAAATAAGTAATACTTAAGAAATACGAAATTTAAATAAATCCTACATTAGGGCTGCAGTTGAAATTCTCCTTGCGACATTACTCACAGCTTTTGTTTGTTCACTAAAAATGAAGATGTAGCAACTGATGGCCAGACCCTTATCAATGAATTTAAATGCCACGACTACACAAGCATTTTTGAACTTCTCAGATGAATCACATTACCAGCCCTTCCAGAAATCTTACAATCAGGCTGCTGTCGGAATACTATTAATCCACTCAAAAATGGACACGATTCAAGAAAAATAACACGGGGAAAATGAAAAAGATATTTGAACAAAGGCCACCAAGAATGATAACCTACTTCCCAAAGGTAATTACTGCAGCAATAATTACAGATGATGATTGATTTACTGCCTCTTTTTAGTTGGAAAACAGTAAATAAGGTGCTGTGGAGAAATTTGTAGCATCTCTATCCTGAGCATCAAGCGGTTTCCTTCAGCCAGTAGTTTATTGTCAGCACATCCAGGCTACTCCATCTGAATCAGACAATGTTGCTGTTTTCTCATTTTAGGGACTCTGAAACCACTGGTACGCAAGGGAGGCAAAGCCCATACCTCTACATAAAATGGAAGCGGTATCCCTCGTTTTAATTTAAGCAGGATGTTCAGAGGAAGGCACCCGAAACAAACCTCTCTGTAGCACAACTAGCAAATAAATACCCACGAGTGAAACACGTCCAGTGTCTATAGCAGAACAATTCTCTCTCTCTGCCAGTTAATTCTGCCCGTCCATCCCTCTGCACTGAGAGTCTTGGAGGTCTAGGAGCACCCTTCAGATAAAGTTTCCCAGCATCTTTCTGCATATACAGCTAATTGGTCGCTCTCCTACTGGCTCTAAAACTCCTCCGTGCATGTAAATAAATCCTCCCCGGGAAGCCTGGGACATAAACGCGCGCCCCACCACCAGAACTTTCATGGTGGGATCATTTTTACGG